>NC_056663.1:87308793-87608793 GCF_018350195.1 Panthera tigris
TAATTTGATATTTTAAGGTCTCAAACTAAGGAATTTCTCCGGAGAAATTAAGTAAGAATCTGTGGAATTTGGGATCGAGATAATTAATAATTGCTAATACTTAAGGTGAAGAAGGAAACCTCTGGTACCTTTTTGTTCTGTTATACAAGGTACTCAAATATTCAGTTTTTGTCTGAATGATTCTGTGTAAAATTTAGCTAACAAATTTATTTTCTCAAAGTCAGAATATGAGAAATCCACAAAATCCCCTTAATGAAAAGTAAAGATTAAATTTGTACTGTGTATTTATCAAACCAAAGAAGTTCAAGCTTTTAAGCAACGTATTCAGTGTCTTAATTTTAAAAAATAACATTTCTCTATAAGGTTGGCAATCAGTCCAGGTCTTTTAAAACTAAATCTTATTTTTTAAACACAAAGAATGATTTGGGAAGTATTTATGGTTGAACATAGAGAACAGATGGTAAAATTATGTGAACCTCATCCAGATGTGTAATTTGTATTATTTTGTAGGTAGATACAGCTCCAAAATGTATTTAGTTACAAGGGAGAGTAATTAGAATTCCATCTCCTTTGTGACATGCCAAGATAAATGTGTTTCCCAATCAGTCACGGGTGCATGTGTCCAGGTGTGCTGCAACGTGTAACTTTCTGGCAGCTGGTGAAATGAATCATCAGCTGAACATACAACACCTTTTACTATCCTTCTCCACCTAGGCAATAAAATTTTGCTACAATTGTGCCCTAATAGAAAAAGTGATCATTAATTTAGATCACTGAAAATAACAATGTGATTTCAAATATATAGACTGTAGAATGAGGTTTCATGATCACAATGGACTGCCCTTTACATATACTTTAATTTCAGTGGCGATTTTTTCAGATTACCTAACATCACTCTATGGAGTTATTTCTGAACTGCTATTATGAGAATGACTTATAGAACAGCTCCCTAAGTGTTATCACAAGTGAGAGGTAAACTGAGAGATTCATGGAATCAAAATAACTAGCTCATGACTTCTTTCTTCTGTTAGGTCTCAGTTCCTCTTTAAAGCTTTTAAAGCACTAATCCTAAAAATTGGGGCAAAGTCCCTGCTATATGATTACATTTATAAAGTTAAAAATGTTGCCGGTGTCCTTTTATAATGTTTTCTTCTCTAAGAGTGGCTTTAGATATATGGGAGTAGCAATCTTTTAAGAGGCATTTAACATATTTATGTAAAATGACAGTAATTATCACTGAAACTTTTGTAATAATATAAAAATATTACATTTAAAAATTATCTATAGCATGGTGGCTGACTCTCTAAGAGTAAAAATAGTATTTTGCGGAGTTGGAATGTCCAAAGTTTGGATCATGAAGGTGATAGAATCCCAAAGAATCTCTGAAATTTAAAATGCCCCCCCAAGAAATGAAATGGGTAGTAGTAATGATTGGCAATGTGTACATTTGTTTTTAAAAACCAGTGTTTTTATTTGCAAATATAATGAGTTTTGCCTTATGACATTATTTGTGTGGCGACAGTGCAATCTATCATTGTTCACAAAGTTACACAGTGCAAAGAACATATCATTGAGATGTATAATGTTTGTAATCCTGCCCTTCAATTGATAAATCATGTCTTGTGTTGATGAAAGCCAAGAAATGAATTGCTTTTCTTTGACCTTGGGGGTCTGAGATTAGTCAGTTTGTCTATTAGACTTGTTCCAGTGTTCTTCTCACTTCATTTATTCCTTCTGTCTTGAAGAGTTGGAAATAGTAGACTTGGTGAAAGTCAGTAAAGCTTGATATCATCAGTCATTTTTGAAGAACAGGCTATCAGCATGGTCTGAATAATCAACTTTAATAGAAGGTTTAAATAATCAGAGTGTCATGTTTAATTAATACTTTGCCTGCTTTCAATTTATATTAATTGATGCCTGAAAGTCATTGCACCTTGTACCAACGATAACTTGGAAGAGAAACTTGGCTTGGGAAAAATGCCCAAAGACCTTTAAGGCAGTGTAATTGATCAGACTGATTCATAAATGGTCGATAATCACGTAATTTATATTCAGTTCAAATGTTGCCATTCTAAATTCTTAGTATATATGTTTTTATTCCTATTGACTTGTATTAAGCCAGTGTAAAGGCACTTATTAATAATATCATACTGTTTTATCAGGCCCATTGCTTATAGGACATGTAAAACTGGTAACCTGATTAAAAAAACACGGCAAAGCAAAACAATCTAAAAATCTTGTCCCAATGTGCTATAGCTAATTGCATGACAAAACATTAAAGGTTGATTTGAGGTCTTTTATTTTGCATTTTTGGCATTTTAAGGATGCAGTTTTCTGTTAGAGGCAAATTTCATCTTTATATGCTTTATAGCTTTCTAACAGTTGCTAGAAAATAGCATATAATGTCTTGACTATGTATGTGTAGATTATAGTAATGTTATGATTTTTTATTACAAAGCAAGGTTCTCTGCATTCTTAGACCATTTCTAGAGTTTATTTTACAAATACTCAAGTGATATATGTTCTTAAGGTATATAAACTAATTTCCCAGAAAATTACCTCACTGTAAATAAAGGCATTTAGAAAAATCTGGACTAGTAAGCAGAATTAATTTGTAAAAGTATTTGCTGGAGGAATCTCTCAAAAATGATTCATTCATTTTATGCTAATTGAGTTAATACATAAATTGAATTTATACCCAACTTAACAAAGATTTCTTTGGCAAAATGAGGCAGCACTTTATTAATAACAATAAGGAATTGTTAGAATTATCTTAATATGTGACAGTGCTTCTCTTTAATCATTGATAATTGATACCTAAGTTAAGCTCATTCAGTTTTGTGCATTCCTTCTGGAAATACATGTAAAAAGTTTTGTGAATCCATTTTTCAATATATTTCAAAATATGTGTACAATTATACTGGTTGAGCAACTGAGGCAGTTGGTCGGTATCTGGCCAGACGTCACAGAGAAGAGATGGTTCTGTGTTCAGAGAACAAGGTTACCAAGTTACTCTTCCTTGCCCTTGCTCAGTCTAAAAATTTCTCACTGATGGGACATGTAGTTGATATTCCCTAGGATCGAAATTCTTGCATTTCTCAGTTTCACATATGTCTTTATTAAGGATGCTAACCCCATTGTGTGGCCAAAAAATTTGAAGGTCAATGCTTTTGATTGTTTTACATCCTTTCATAGTACTTGTATCTAAATTTGAATTTGAATTTTATTGGAGCTTATATTTTGAGTTTAGAATCATGAACTCATGTTTTAGGTACAATAACAGCGGCTGTCTTAATTTTACTTTATGTTTCTGTTTCCTTTCATTATTTACAAAATAAGAGACCACAAATGGTATAATGAGTAGAATCAAAGAATTTGAGAATTAGAGGGGACCTTGAATACTATGTAATCTAGCTTTCCACCAGATGCATGAATGTCTTCTATAATATCTTTTAACAGATGTAATTCATATAACATAAAATGAGAAACTGACTATAACTTCCCTGAGCTGGGCTACAATTATTTTTAACTTTCACATGTTGATTAGGAACCTGCTAATTTCTATGACCATTTTAAGGTTTGATGAATGTTGGTTGGGTGGCATAAATAGAGTAGGGCAAATGTTTTGACTGTAATAGGTACAACCCAGATGAGAAATTGAATGACATTAAGTCAGAGGTTACAGAGTTAGAATCCTTTTATCTGAAAGGAACTACTTTTGCAATCAGAAGTAAACGTCAGTCATTACATTGTCTCCTGTTTTTGAGTTCACACTTTAGCGACTCCCCTCATCCATATTCTCATTTATGGAAATCAGCTACTTTTCTCTGTGCCTGGATTTGAATATTAATGTTTGTACCCATAAAGTGGCTCATAAATACCTTTTACATTCTGGGTTATACTTGGTGAAAAACTTCTTAGACCACTAATATCTAGTCTGTGGCCTGCTGCTTGGCATTCATTCAGATACAACGTTGTTTAAGATCCTCACAAAAATAGAATACCCTGTGTTGTTCCTTAGGCACAGAGACAGTATGCATCCAGGCCATTATATCTGCACTGGCCAAACACAAGAATGGTTTTGTTAATTTTGTTCTAGTCATTATCAAACATTGACTCAGTTTATCGATCTACTCAGGAAAATGAGCAACTTTTGAATTTGTATAGGCACAAGCTAAAACAGTATTGCCAATGTAAACATCTAAAATGAGTCAAATGAAGTCGAGACTTTCCAGTAAAGAAAGATTTCCTTCACTTTTATGAACTGTGGAAATATTTACTTACTGAGTCTTTGAAAAGAGTACTCATTTAGAAAATCAAAATTCTAATACTGTCTCCTCTTAACTAGCTGTTTGACCTTGGGCAGGCCTCCACGTTGCTTCTGAATCTTTGTTTACCAGTTTTAAATAGAGGGTGATAATCCCCATATTAAAGTTCTCATGGGGTTGCGAGGATAAAATATGTGAAATTCAAAAATGTTAATGAGTTCGGCAAGTAATACACAAATGCCATCTGCAACCAACACCCATATTCTTGAAAGATTACAATATTCATAATTTTTGAAAAAAAAATGAGAGGATTAGCATAATTGTTTTATGAACAGGGGTGCCTCTTCTACACACATGACCTATTAATCAGCTTGAAAAGTTGTTCTGCATCATCAGCAAAGAACCCAATCATTAGTAGTTAAAAGGTTCAAAAGATGATGAGAACTGCTTTTTATTTAGTAGTCTCTGATCTCCCTTAGGTGGCAATATGCTCACTCATCATAATCAGAATATATTTCTTGGCAGAATTTTTTTTCCTTCGAAACCAAATATTTGTATGCCCACACCCACACTGTCACCGTCACACTGCTGGCTGATGGTGCGGATATAATGGATGGACTATTTGTACTTCCACTGCAGCGACTTATTTTGAGGTTCACGATCTTACCAAGAAACTCCTTTATGAAATCTGCCAAAGAAGGTTTTGACCTGAGTGGCTGGTGTCATGTATTTAAATTTTTATTTTTATTTCCGGCAAAGAAGCTATGGGATTGTTCTAAAACAGGAGAACACAGGTGTTAGTTTGTGCCCCCCCATATGTTTTTTTTTAAGATTTATGTCTAATTTAAAAATGCACAGCCTTCATTAAAAATATAAACAGTGTTTGTTGTCTGAGTGATAGATGGATTACAAGGTAGCACTTCAGATTATTTTTAATAAGATGATGTATTTTATTTCCATTCCTCAGTTGAGAAAGTTAAAGCTTTGAGAAGTGAAGTAACTTTTCATGGCCCTGTAATTAGTACATGAGAAGATTAGGATTATAATCCATGTTTGATATAATGTGATATAATGCATGGATTGTTTGGATTCCGAGCTCATACTCTTTCCAGCATGTCAACTAGTCTCTTTGAGAGGCAAAGCAGAAGTGACCCATGGGTGTACAAAGTGTTGTAATGACTAAGAAAGTAACTTTGCTGTGGAAGGGGAAGTTGGAAGAAGAGTAAGATTTACAAAGGTAGAATAGAGAAATAAAACTATTTCAACAGGGGATGGGCACACACAAAGCCATGGTTTCAAGGAATAATGTGTAGACTGCTCTAGCTAAAGAAAAGATTGTAAAGAAGAGAAGAAGGCAAAATGGCGGTACGATGTGGATGCTGGTATGGGATGAGCCTCCATTAGAAGAATTTTGGACCTGATCCAGTAGCCAATGGGATGTGGTGAGTGGTGGTATGGTACAAGTTTTTGGTCTATGAAGTTGTGTTTAGGGAAGATGAACCTGATGGCAGTTTCAGTGGATTTTCCTTTTTTTGACATATGTACAGTTTAAGGAGAGTTATAATCCAAAAGGTCACATTTAAGTCTTGTTTTATGTTTATTTTCAATAAAAGCAAATGTCTGTGAAAAGTTAATTGCCTCCTGGACATAACCCATTATTACAGTCAGACATGGTGGCAAATCATGTGATAGAATTTTCTGGCAAATAGCATCATAATGGCCACATTGTCCCAGCTCAAAGATATGAACTAAACTGCTTAGAGAACATGGATGAGTCAACGTGGTGTTCATATACTCTTGAAAAAATAGAGTTGTCTTCTTTTTTTTTCTTTTAATGAAAAAGATCGGATCATTTATTCTCTATGCCAGAGGAAGAACAATTGAAATCAAGTTAAATGAGAAGAAAGTTCATTTTCAGGTAAAATTATATTCAAAAGTATGGAAACAAGAGAATTGCATTAGGCATTGGAAATCCCAAAATAGAGAAAAAAAGAACTTACCATTTAGCCATGATTCTATAGATACTGAGGTGGAAAAATGAGGCAGACCAAGTTTGCCTAAGTTTGCTTCTAATTCTATATTTTGGTTCTACATTTAAGTCAGTGAATATATACGAACCAATGTGGGGCATCATGTACTGTGTTATGGTCTGTGTTATTGGCGAGGGATGTCACATGCTAGGGAGATAAAGGAAACCCTTTCTTAAATTTTAAGGTCAGATAGAATCCTAAGTCAAATTTGGAAATATTTCAAACAAGATGTGTCAAAAACCTGACTTTCACATATTAGGTATTCGAGGGAAGGGTGGGTTAAGGAGGAGAGGGAAATAGCAATGCCATTACAGGAGAAGATTTGGGCTGGGAACCAACAAGCACAGTGAGATTCACGTTGGTGTTGTGGAAAGAGCTCTGTACCTGGAGTCTCGTGACTAAAGTTCTAGTTCTGGTTCTAGAGTTATGTAATTTTGTGATCATAGCTATATTATTTATCCTCTCTGAGCCTCTGACTTCTCAGCTATGGAAAAAGAATGGTAGAGGATCAAATTATCAAATGTGTGTGATGATGAATCCTGACTTTTGTTTATTGTTCTTTATAATATGTGCCTAGAAGGTATAAAATGGTCTATAAACCTGTGTGCTGCAGGTTGTTGTTAGTACTAGTCTTTTTCTATGTGTTTCTTATTTGTCTCAAGAGTCTAGATATATATTATGAGGGAATTGCCTATGTAAAGAGGTATCTTCTCTGATAGGTCTATTACTTTAAGCATTAGACATTTCCAACAGTCCAGATGGATTTATTTATTCATAATAATAAATATTTTATGTTGCCTACCTAAGGAGAAAAAAGAGGGAGAGGGAGAGGAAAGGAGGAAAGAGAAAGAGAGAGAGAAAGAGAAAGGGGGAGAGAGAGATTTGTCATAACTTTAAAATATAGATATTCATTGCTTTAGCCATCTGTTAAATGGATATTCTAATGCTTACCTTGCAGAGTTTTTATGAGAATTAGAAATAATATACCGATGCTTCTGACAATACTTTGCTCAGTGAGGACACTTATTTAATGATAAACCATTTACTTCTTATTTTTGTTATGAAACATGTCATTGGCTCATTTGTAATCAAAGAGGGATTATCAGATCAGGATTTGTGAATTTGGCCAAACTGTTTGTTTGTTTGTTTGTTTGTTTCTTTCTTTCTTTTTCTTTCTTTCTTTCTTTTGCACTAGTTAAATGTTGGGTTTGAAATCCATCATTATAAGGTAAAAGACACCCTTGTTTGAAATACTTTGCCACGGGAATCACAAATTCTCTCAGTCTCAGAGTTAGGCATTTCTAATCTCTCATACTGGAGGTTGTTTTTCAAAAACATATAGTGCTTTGTTGGTTTTCTAAGGAGACATGCTCATAGCTTTTAATGGTCAGATGGTTTACCCGGATAACTGTTTACTACTGTGTCATTTTCTCATTTGTCCCTTTTCTCATTTTCTCTCTCTCTCTTTTTCTCTCTTTTAAAGTTAGATGTGTGGAACAGATAGGGAGAGCTATCTGTGGCAAAAGCTTGATAATAATCAATACTAAAGCATAATAGTTGAGAATGCAGTGATTAAATACCATGGCCACTGTTTCATATAGTGAGATATACAATATTACAGGGAAGATAATTTATGAAATTAAGTCTGTGGCATAGCACTCAGATATTTCATAATATGTAAAACTAAAGCTTTTGACATATATTCATTTATCACAAAATAAGAGAGACTAAAGATTATAAAGCATGACTTTGTGAGCAGTCATTTCTAGAGCCTCGTTGGTTGCCTCATCACACAGCTTTATATAGACCCCTCATATCTCACTTCCTCCAAAGTATCTCTCCTGTTGGCCTTTCATGATGTCACCTTTTTATTTTTCCCTGACATTCTACTGTCATGGTCATTCTTTTAGGGATAGATAGCAAGGGATGCGAAGATGTCTCAAAATTTCCAAGTTGTTTCAGTTTTCACGTTACCTGTGTGCACATAATAACTAGTTCTCCACTCGTTTCCCTTCTTCCATTCACATGCTGGCATGGCTGGCCTAGTTTATTAGACTAACTCACTGTTACAATTAAAAACACAGTGAACTTGACCTTGAGAAAATATATCACAAAGGCCTGGGATTTTTGAATTGGGAGGAAAGTAGCCATCAAATTTCCTATCCCTTTCATTGTAAAGAAAAAGAGTTGAAGCCAGAGAGATGGATTAATTTGTCTGTGTTTACATTTGTTTATATTTAAAATACTGATCCCTTTCTAGTCCTCTTTTCAAACATTTAGCCTTGTTGACTACAGATCTAAGAGTGATGGATATGGCAAGATTGTAGCCTCGAAATTAGCTGGGGGAAGAATGTAATCATTAGGAGTGACCTGTATGTTATTTGAGAATGGAACAAAACTGCTTTTTAAAATGTATAAAAGCATTAACATTTGCCTGCATTCGACTTTCTAAAGCTGTTTTTCAAACACGTAATGAAAGGGGTCCTAGGCTAGCTGAATTAAATAATCTATTCCAGGTCGTTTATTGAAGGTCATTTGGTTACAAGATTAAAACAGAAACTTTATGACTAGGAAATGCTGAAATGTTAGGATCCTGTAGGGAAATAGCTACTTTTTATTTTCTCTAACATTTTTTACAGATAAAACTGATTCTTAAAATAGTTCTGATATCTCTTTGGGGGGAACAATATTTAATTTTTCTGTATTGATATTGTCAAACAATCAAAATCTCACTTCCCATATTCTGGCCTGAGGCAAGCAAAAGAGAAATTGATATAGAAGACACGATTAACTTCATTTTGAGCCAGAAAATGACAAAAGAAATGAGTGAGATAGATAGCAAGAGGAGATCATGATTCGAAAAAGCTGTTTTGTAGCTGCTCAGGGTCTGGTGGAAGAAAGGTTAAATGTATTTTAAATGTATGTAAGTGTTTAGCTATTCGATCCTCGTAATGCCACGGCCTCTGGCCAAGGAGAGGTGATCAGTGGCAAATGCTGAGAGAAGACAGCTGCAGATTGAACTCAGCAACATCCCTCCCTGGTACACGGAGCCCTTTGTCTTTTTGGGCCACAACCTGAACTCTGAACTGCAGTGAGAGAGACAGCTTCAGCCTCGATATGTAGGTGCTTTCAAACCATCAAGTTTATGATGCAAGTCTGACCAGGCAGGGCCAGAGTTTCCTGTTCTCCAAAAGACAGGCTACTTCTGCTCCGGTGTTGCTGTTTCTAAGGCATCTCCCTGCACACTTCCCTCACCTCTTGGCCCGGCCTTCCCAGCTCCACATCTCCCATCCAAGAGGCAGCCCAGAGCACGGGACATCCTGACTATCTTGTTCTCATATTTCTCCTAACAGACACATCTTGTCCCATTTTTAAGTGTATAGGATACAAATTTCCACCTAGCAGTTACGGTCAGGTGATCCATTTAATCAACTAATTGAAAGGAAGCTTCTTTCTATGTATCCTGTACCCTATTAGAAAAATTAAAACTTTATGATTTTCATAGTATTTTTTCATAATGGTGTGTGGTCTTTCTTCATTTTAATAATAAATAATAGTTAAATTTTAAAATACCAAAAATTATGTGGAAGAAAAGTAAAACCACCTATTAGGTCATGATTACATAAAATAAAAACACTTGTTACTCTGATGTTTTGCTTCCCCTCCCCCCGTGCGTGTATGTGCGTGTGTTTGTTCCATGCACGTCTGTATTGCATTATATTACTTGGGATAAATGCACATATGCATTTTTCTTTGTAACTTTGGCATTACATTATAGATTTATGTGTTTGTTTACTGTCTGTTTCCCCTATGGGGGTCAGGGGGTTTACTGACACAGGACTCCATCTGTGTCATTCACTGTTGTATCCCCCGCAGCTCGATGGCACCATGAAGTCTGTCTGCCTCTAGATTTGCTCAGCTTTAGCTCTTTGTTTTTTTAGGTTTATTATTTATTTTTGAGACAGAGAGAGAGAGAGAGAGAGAGAGAGTGAGTTGGGGAGGGGCAGAGAGAGAGGGAGAAAGGATCCCAAACAGGCTCCACGCTGGTCAGCTTAGAGCCCGTCAAAGGGCTCCATGTCACGAACCATGATGCTTAACTGACGGAAGCACCCAGGCACCCCAAGTTTTTTGCACTTATTATTCATCTAGACCTATACTGCTTTTTTTCACTTAATGTCATTTCATTGGATTTTCCTAGATCTCTAACATCCTTGTAAACGCCATTTTTAATGGTGGTATAATATCTCATTGGGTAGGTATACCAACAATTACTCATGTTTCTGGGAGCATTAAAATGCTTCCAATTTCTTTTAGGGTGAAAGTGATGTATTATGCATTTAATATAGAAATCTTTTTGTATATTCAATTATTTTTTTAAGAAGATTGCTGAAAGGGAAGTACTGTGTCAAAGGTGATGGACTCTCAAAAAAGTCTCTTTTTGTGTTGCCAAGTTGCTTTCCAAATTGGGTACATCCGTTTCCTCACTCAACAGCAATAGTTAAGAACACTTAATTAGCATTGACTATAATTTACAAAAATCTTTGTTAATTGAAAAGCAAAAGTGATAGCTCATTGTTTTAAATTACATTTTTTAAATCACATATAAGGCTTAATACTTGTCCCAAGTTTAGTAGCTGTATGTGATTGCCATTTTGAGGCATGAATATTTGTAATTCAACAGAATTCTTTTTTTTTTTTAATTTTTTAATGTTTATTTTATTTTTGAGAGAGAGAGAGTGAGAGAGAGACAGAGTGTGAGCCAGGGAGGGACAGAGAGGGAGACACAGAGTCTGAAACAGACTCCAGGCTCTGAGCTGTCAGCACAGAGCCCAATGCGGGGCTTGAACTCCCAAACTGTGAGATCATGACCTGAGACAAAGTCGGATGCTTAACTGACTAAGCCACTCAGGAGCCCCAACACAATTCTTTATATATTATGGGTACTAATTGCTTATTATATTGATTGCAAAATTTGGCCTCAGTTTTTCATGTAACTAAATTTTCTTTATGATTTAGCTTATAGAACTTTGAATTTATATGTACTAATTTAATAAGTTAGTATTTATATTGATTACATTTAAATATGAGTTTTTTAATATTTCTGTATATTGGTTTGATATCATAAATCTTTATTCAGCCCTGGATCATTTAAATATCACTCATATTTTCTGTTTGTTTTTTTCTTCTTTTTGACATTAAGCCTTTTAACTTATCTGGAATGGATTTCTTTAGCATGACATAATGAATGTAGGCTTTTAATCACCCCCCCCCCCCACCAGCCAGTTTTCCAATATCCTAGCATTTACTGAATAGTCCTATCACCCCTTAGTTTATGATATTTACTTACTTAGTTTATAATACTTATAAAGTATGACAATTGTTATATATTGTTTTTACATTATATACTGTTGTATTTCAAAGTGATCTATTCTGTTCTACTTGTCTTTCTATTGATACATCAGCCAATTACTATACAATTTTTACTGAAAGTTTTAATATTGTTATCTGGACAGAAAGATGGCCTTAATTATTACTTTTTTTTCTCTGAACAAATTAATATAAATAATAAATTCCCTGAATAAATTAGTATAACATATTTATACGGAGGTGGCTTTTCATGAATATGAGGAAAAACTGTATCATTCTTAGAAATTTAAAGTTCATAATTTTCAAAATATCTTGGTAGCATTATTTTACAATATAATTTGCCCTAAATAAAATTATTCTACATGTATGGTTAAATCCTTTATAGTCCCAAAATTTCCTTCCCTGTATCCTATAGTTAATTATTAATTTGTTTTCTTCTTTCAGATTTTGAAAATACTAACTAATTAAAGTAACCTACAAGGCATCTGCCAGTGATATGAGTCTTACTTTTCCCCTTTTGGCCTTTCTTTTTTAATCCCTGTACTCTACTAACAGAGTACTTTTTATAATGATTTTCTGTTTTCCAGAATATTTTTTAACTGAATACCAAATACCAAAATATTAATGGAAATATCAGTGGAAACATGAAAAAAAAACCATTTCCTTGTGATCCTTATAATTGCTGAAACTTCCCTATATGGGATTAAATATGGATGAAGTTAATTATTTTATATATCTCCAACTAGTTGAATTTATATTCCTGAGAAGAAATCCCTTACCACATAGGTTATGAACATGGTAATAAACACAGTTCCTAAGCAAACATACATGAAAAAGAATAAGATACTTTTTTTTTCCCTTGACATCTTTCTTACCTTTGGACCAAATACCTGTTGGAAAATATTTGAATCATATTTTTATGCATCTTTTAGATGTTTACTACTTTTTTTGCAGGATGAGAATGGCAATGTTGGATTATTTAATTACTAGCCTTTGTTTTCTCGTGCTGGTTTCCATTCCTTTGGTATATTCTAAATTTATGCATAAAATTCAACACAAAAATACACTTGTGTTGCTCTCTCAAATGTAACAGTCAACCAGGAAGCTCAGTGTTCTGACCAGAAGTGTGAGCTGACTGCTCTAATATATTTAGAAATGAGTCTTCCTTGAACTCCTCTCCCTTCCTCATTGACATCATTTCAGCCTGTGTTTCATTTCTATTGGCTGCTTTGTCTAGATTGTGAGGCCTGATCCCTCCCATGGTTCAAACACCCTGTTTGTTTGTATTGCTGACGCCCCACTGATGGCTGCCAGAAGATTGTGCCGTGCTGTGTTTGTGTTTTATGGGGAAATGTTCATGTGTGGCTGCTGTGTTTGATATTAAATCTGAGATGAACTTCAGGAGGTTTCCTGCTTTTTATTAAAAATGATTTTGGCTAGGGGCTGTGTTATCCTGTTCATAAATCAGGTGAACTCAGAGATTTAATAATTTAGAATTCTCATGAGGGTTTGGTAGAATAAATATTTCTTTTCTGTGTTAAAGCTGCCTCTTAACAATTTTTCCCCCTTTTTTCTCTTCATGGCTTGATTTATTAATTTTTTTCAAGTCTTCTTTTGGGAGGATTGTGCAGTTTTGGTCTCATGGCTGTGAAAACAAGGTAAAAGAAAGAGTCAAAATGATAACATAGTTTGGTTGAAGTAATTTAAATTTATAAGTTTTATGAGTCCTCCCATCACTATTGTAAACAAACTTCTATTCAAAAAATTTCTTAAATCCCAAGTTGTATCTTCCGAAATACTTATCTTCTCTCACTGTTTTAATGAACCACATGTCTTAGAAATAAAAGATTGATAAAAAGCAAAAAGAAATAAAAACAAAAAACAAAACAAAACAACAACAACAACAACAACAACAACAACAACAAAACCCAGAAACCAAGGAGGCCAGGAACTCTCTCCCTATGTGGTTACAAGCTACACAAAAAGCAGAGGTATCTTTGAGGATGATGAACAGTCCTGGCAACAGCTCTAAACAATGTTTGCACTAGAGATTTAGAGGCAATACTTTGAGGACACTTCGTAATGCTCAGTGAATGGCCTCCATTTCTTTGTAGGATTTGGTGTATTATGAATGCATAAAGATATTGAAAAAACTATTAGGAGTTAGAAGACGTTTTGTTTTGTTTTTCTTCATATTGAAAATGATAGGGAATGGGTAGTTCTGGCATTGGGGGAGGCATACTTAGAAAAAGGAGGGAAGATTTCTCTGAGGGGGAGACTTGATATGAGCCTAACTGACAGGAAGGAGGCAACCATGTTAAGAATGGGGGATGGGGAGTCCTCTGTGTCTTCTTGTTTGAATTTTAGATTCCATCCATGAGAGAATAAACTTTTTGTTGTGGTTGATGTCGTTATCCCTGTACTTACAATGTCTGGCATAAAGAAGATATTTGATAAACATTGATGAAATGAATGAAGTCTTTATAAAGAGCTTGATGGATGCAAATGACAATATTGCTACAAACGTCCTCCTAAAATTCAGATGGTTTTTAAAACTATGTTCGCAATGAAGTTTGGATAAAAGCTGAGGCATAAAATATAGTGATTTGCAAAGACATTCCATGAGTGTCTAGGATAATATGACCTTGTAATGTGGCCTTCCAGAGGTCTGACCTGATCCACAGATACCATTTTAGGATCTGGAAGAATGGACGGACCACTTTTCCTTTAAATGATCTTTTGTAATGATCAATTTTTTCAGCCAGGCTGACACTTTGAAGTTTTAATGATGGAAGGTGCTTTGATGTGCTGGTATTCCTGGTTGAGAATAGAATCATAATCTTCAGTGTTCAGGAGAAGAGATTGTAAAGTCAGCATCCTATTTCTTCCTCTGAATGACAGAACAAGGCAAAGGCAGGCATTTCCTTAGAATGCTCTGGTACATGAGTTCCACTGAGTTTTTAAAGTGTTCTGTTAAACAATCTCTATGGATTAGCTTTATTTGCCAAAGTGGTTGAATAATGAACTTTCAAGTAAAATGGACTTTAGACTCTATTAACTCAATACCCTCTTTAACCGTTAAGGAAGTTTAAACCTTGAGAGATCCAGTGATCTCTTGAGTCCCTTGTTATAGTGACTGGAATGTGACTAGACTCCACCTTAGGATTGGAGTCCAGAAAAATTTTCAAAATTCTATGAAGTTAAAACAAAATCAAAGGTAAAACTCCAGAGGAAAGATGTTGCTAAAAGAAAATTTACACCTGGGATGGTATGTATAATTTTTTTCTTGGTTGTAGGTATTTGGGGAATAGGGCCAAGAGAGAAATTATGAAGGAGAGGGTGGGTAAATGTCAGGATGACTTTAATTTTCCTAGTCCCTCAGTCACTGCCCAGTGTATCTGACTTGAAAAAATTATCCCTAGTGAGAGGTTTGCCTATGAATGCTTGTAGTCTAAGAAAAGGCGCTAGTAAATATAAACTAAAGCACAAAAGCTTGTTGTTGGAGGGGATTAACTTTTGAGCAGAAAGATAAAAGATCATGAAATTTCCATTTCTGCTGAGCGTATGAATCTTTGTGAATAGACAGCCTGCGGAGAGGAGAGGGAGGGCTTGCGGGCGATTCTGCCGTTCTGTGGACCTCTGTGACCTCTTCAGGGAGCTATGAACAGTTCCAATCTGGCGTCTTCATCACCACTTTCTTGACGGTGGCATATTCTCTCTCTCAGCAGGCGAGCCACTTAGCCCCTCAACCCTACTTCTTCTCATCCTTGCCTCTCCCTACTGCTCTATCAGGTTGTTGTGTCATGTTCTCTGTGGCCCTACCATGTGGATTTGCCGCTTACTAAAGCCAGGCCATAGCTATTGGCTCCTCTAAGAATTTTTCCTACGGGACACTGGGGTGGCTCAGTCGATTAAACGTCTGACTCTTGATTTTGGCTCAGGTCATGATCTCATGGTTCGTGGGATCGAGCCCCGTGTGGGGCTCTGTGCTGATAGTGTGGAGCCTGCTTGGGATTTTTTCTCTCTCTCCTCTCTCTCTCTCTCTCAAAATAAATAAATAAACTTAATTTTTTAAAAAAGGATTTTCCCTCAATCACCCTAAGAGTATAAATAGGGACTTGTTGCAGTAAAAAAAATTATTTTAACTTTATAGGGTCGAATATATATACACATACCTATATAATCAGTCACATATGGCTCCTTTATGAAACCAATTCATATATTTTCAAAACTGTACTTTAAGAAGCCAGAATTGGATCCAAAAAAATTGATCCAAAGACATAATATGACTTGTAGAGTGTAGAGCAGTGATGTTAAAACTATTTGAGAGCCTCTGTTGTGTGGCAGAATATCAGTGCATAAAGTAAGTAAAAGAGGACTGATCTGGTTGAAGCGAGTGAGACTAGGGGGGGCGTCTGTAATCTTACCAGTTGTCCAGTATCTGTTCTGACTCCCAGAACACCCAACTGGAAACTCAGTTATCTACCTGACCAGCAGATATCAAAGTGAAATTATTACTAATAATTAGATTTGTCACTGTTGGTCGGAAATGTTGCAGACAATTTTTGGTGTAGAAGCAGTAGTTTTTCGTCATGGATGAATGTCTCCAGGTTTACCTGTTCCATTTCTTATCGTGTGACTGATCAGAAATGTGACCGGACCTGATTTATGCACAGAGTAAGAGAAATAGTATCAGTTCCTTCTAAGATATGTGTTTATGGCCTGAGTGGGTTTTGACTCTAATTCCCATTTACTGTGCCAAAGTGGGTATATTTATTTTATGTTGCCTTGTTCTTGGCATAAGATTACATTTATTTAACATTGCACTGTCTTATTATATGTCCTTGGTCAAAACAAGAGGCAATTGTGCTCTGACCTTTGTTGAATTGGTGGCAACTGGCAGAAGTGTAGGGGATTTTGTATTTTAAAGTAGAGAGCGGTGGGGTCTATCTTTGCTCTGTTGAATAATGATGAATTTTCCCTATTGTACTGTTTTCAGATATGAATGTTTTTAGTTGATTTTTATAATTTGGGACCTTATTTTAAGGATTTTATATCTTAATTTTATATATTATACAACAATATAATGTAGGATACAATTTGGTGATGACCAATTTTAAGTCTTATATGAACTAATTAACTGAGATCTTGATATAATGAGCAGCCTTTCATTCCTTTGTTAGGGTAATGCCAGCTGCTACAGCAAACAAATGACAAATTTTCAAGGACTTTAAAAAATCAAAAATTTCATTTTTGATTTCCAGTTGGTGTCCCTCGCTAACCGGTGGGCTTTCCTACGCATGTTGATTCTGTGACCTCGCTTCCTTCCTTAGTGTGGCTTTGCCACTGTATGGATTCTCTGCAAATGGCTGTCCATTAGGGAGGGGGGTGTCAGGTCAAGTCACTTATAACCACCTTGGCCTTTACTTGCCACATCAGTCGACACCAAGAATGAGTCCCATTCCCACCTAGATACAGGAGAGTCTGGCAAATGTAGCCTGTCCGGGTAGCTGCTTCTTGGGAATAACTTCTGCTCTGGAAAGAGGGACACAAAATTGTGGTAGGGAGTTAAATGTTTCAGCCGTACATCTGAATCTTGGGAACTCCGTTATGATAGAACGGTTCACTGAAATGTTGTATTCTTCTAGTGTATGTCAGGCCAAATCCTGAGGGAAATAATGAAATTTTAAAAGGCGGGTTGTAAAAACAGTGTAGCAGAAATAAGAATTGAACATCAGTGTGAAATTCATTGTTATTTAAATAATGTATCTTTTTGGTAGTTTAATTGCTAACATCTTATTGGAAACCAATTTTGTTTTTGTACGTTCAAATGTGCCTACTAATATTGTTATGCTTACGATAAATACTAATAACTGTAATATATCTAGAAGACATACCATAAATCTCTAGAAAATGAGAAAAAAATGAGATGTAGACAATGTTAATTTTTTTTGTATGAAACTCAGGCAAACGAAAATTTACTCTCAAGCTACCTTTTGCTGAATAATTTTATTTAGTGATGAATTTATTCTAATAGGATAAAAAGGGTTCTTTTAGGGATTAAATGCTTATACCAATTCTTCTGATTGCTTATCACCCTATGTTTCTGAGTTGTAAGTTTCCATGTTCTTTTTTCTGTTTGGTTTCGCTGTACCTTTCTCCTTACATTTTCCCATGAGCCTTCTTCAGCCCTGCAGGCTTTTAATCTGTGTCTGTTCATTTCTTACGTCTCTCTACAGGTCTCTCTGTCTTCTCTTTCTGTTTATGGAGTTCTTCATCTGTGGACAATGGAGAATGGGGAGATTTAGATTAGACCTCAGCGGTATTGAAATTTAAAGTGTCTCAGTGAAAACATCCATAGCCTTGCTGTGATACTTATTGTAAGGAGCAGAGGGCAGGTGTTTAATGCCTGAAGTCAGTGGGATCGCCGTGTACCTTTATATGACAATCTGCTTGTCACATCTCTGTGTTCATCCTTGGCCCAGAAATTGTCATTAAGTTAGAACATGAACATGGTTCTTCCTCTTGCTACATTTTTTTTCAGTGACAACCCACACCTTTCCCCCCACTACTTACTATGTTTCCTCAAGTGCATTTCTTTCATGTTATTAACAGCCCGATTCCCACTCACAGTGGATAAGTAGAGATACCGCGATAGCACTAAATGACAATGAGGCAAAATCATTGAAAACACACAAAGGAATTTGTGATTCCAGCCATCTGTAATCTAATTGTTTCAAGTCCTGGAAAATTATCAAATACACTTATTTGTAATTCAATCCCTGCTAGAAATGTCAGAAATCACATAGCCAGGTAGTACAATTATGTGTCCAGGGCTCTTTGGAGAGTTCGGTATGAGCAGGAATCAGGGAGAGTGTATAAAAATGTATACAAGAAAAACCATGTGAATGAAAAATATGGATTGATTTTCTTTAAGGTATACTTTTTACTTATCTTTTTGTCCATAACGTATGACTGAAGTTTGAGGAGTGAGATGAAATTAACAGCAGTGTGTAAACAGAGTGATTCAGCAAAAAATAATTAATTAATTCATCAGTGGATACAAAAAAGGGAAATAAGAGATGGTTGAGTCATTTCTGTGTCAGTTCTACAGAAAAGCTTTCAAGGTCTTCCTAGGGCAATTATAAGGAAAGTGTGAAACAACTATGATTCTAAAATAAAAACTTGGAATCAAAAGGTACTTAATATAATTTTATTTTTTATTATTACTATTTTTTTAATGTGTATTCATTTTTGAGAGAGAGAGAAAAAGCATGAACAGGGGAGGGGCAGAGAGAGAGGGAGACACAGAATCTGAAGTTGGTTCCAGGCTCTGAGCTATTGGCACAGAACCTGATGTGAAGCTCGAACTCGCACACTGTGAGATCATGACCTGAGCCAAAGTTGACACTTGACCGACTGAGCCACCCAGGGGCCCCTGGTACTTAATATAATTTTGAATACTTGGTGTTGAGATGAATCACAGTTATGTTTCAATTATATGTAAATAAATAGTGCCTTGTTTATTAATAGAATTAAAATATTCTGAAAATTAATGTTTTAGTTTTTTTTTCTATCTCACATATTGAGAAGTTTACCATTTTCTTGTTCTTCTTAATCCTTCCTTTTCTCCCTCCCTCCTTTCTCCTGCATGTCACCAGTGCATGTGAAAATATTAATGATTTTTAAATAGAAAGTGTGAAGCATCAATCACTTCTCGTAGAAGATTCTTGAACACAAAAGAGTAGGCTTTAACAGAACTGACTGTCATCATGCCCAGTTCCACGGCTCAAAGACAATTTTAGATGCCCTAGGATCAGTGAGTTCTGTGGTCCCCACTGTATGTATCCAACACAGGGGATTGTGTGAAACTTATTTTGTTTCACACAAATCTCAGAAGATTTTGGTCAAGTTACAAAACAATTTTAGGACTATCCCAAATTCAAGGGATTACCGAATTACTCATATGGTTTGAAAATCAGAAATCCCTGTAACCTTCAGGTATCCTCAGGTATCTGGAGAATCAAGCTAGATTTACTCATTCTGTGTTTGTAGCAAGAGTTTTTGTTTTTAGCCAATGCAAAGCACTGGAAACAATGGTCATTTCTGACGCTCTGTCATACAGTTGCAAAGCATATTAAAACATGCGTTCTATGCTGCATTATTTGCAAGTTTATTTGTGATCACTGTTTGGTGCATGAAGAAATACACTTGGCTTAAAATGTGTCTCATTGTTACATTCAGCCTTCTGATATTTGTGCTACTTATATAAAATATATCTTTGTCAGCATGTAAGAATCCTAGGGATCTTATACAGGGAGGTAAAGTAGGGACAAAGCAGCCATGATATCATGGCAGGATATACCGTGAATGTGAAACTTGGAGCTGGAAGGTTCAAGTAGCAGCCCTCCCACTTAGGATTTTTGTGGCCTTGGCCACAGCACTTAACCTTTATGAGCCTTGGTTTCCTCATTTGGAAATGGTGGGAATCATTTCAGGAACCTATTTCATTCGGTTGTTGTGAATTTTGTTTGTTATTTGTTTATACTCTCTCTCATTCCACAAAGGATTTGAAATGGCATGTGTATATTTGAAGATAAAACGTATTTGTCAGTGCTTTGTAGATTACACAAATGTAAGCTACCAGCCATTACTTTGGGGACCTTTTGGGTTCCTGGGGAAGTCTATTCCTTAGAATGAAGCATTTTTAAGCAGATGTTCCAGACAGTTCTATTTAACAATTTCAAATAAAACAAATATTTATCCATGTGTGACATAGACTGGTTATAGGTGCCAATTTAAAATAAACCCACGGGAAAAGAAGACTCTCCAAGGCCTTTTGGCTGAAAACTAAGTGCAGCTAATAAAATTATTGGATTCTCACATACTTAATGGCCCTTAATTGAGAAGGTTATGTACAATGACTAGAGGTCTTAAGGAGTAACGCTTCAAAATACATTTGTGTTTTGTTAATCATCACAAACATGCATAAACATTTGAAAAAGGGCAGCGCTCATAGGTGCGAGTCCTTTTTCTTCAGCTTAAAGACAATGCTTTTGTTGCACTTAGAGTTGAAGGATACCTCACAAGAACACAGAGGCTTTGAAATACCAGTGGTCTGCTAGTTCCTTTAATTCGTTTTATTATCATGTGCCATTTGCCTTAATCTGGAGTTGCTAACCGTGCTTATCTGCCCTCTGCATCTAAAGCCTCCAGAAAGATTGCTCTGGCATGGCCTAATAGCTTTTATCAGCTCACCCAGTGGCTCTTAAGCTTTGATGCTTGAAACTCAGGAGTTAACCACACGGTGCCAAGCCCTTCTGAATACGTCAACTGCTTTCCTCCGTAATTGATTGCTGTTTATGCCAAGGCAGCCACAAACCCTTCTCCTCCTTCCCTTTGTCAAAGTGAAATGGAACCTAAGGACAGAAGATAGTGGCTCTTTTGCCACACCCCCTCCGATTCTCATGGCCTAATTTGCTCAGAGAGGAATTACTTCTGGACATATGCATTGCCACAAGGTTGGACCCTCTCCCACTTTTGTCTTCTGCTGTAAACGCCTTTGATTTTTCGGTCTAGTCTCTATATAGTATATCTGAGCTGATAGTAAAATTGTTAATAATCTATACATTTTGGCTTCTCTGGCAGACATGCTTGCTTTTCATCCTTTTCTGTAAAAATGGTCTAGGGAAATTTACTTATTTAATTTTTTAGAGAGAGAGAGAGAGAGAGACAGAGCATGAGTGGGGGAAGGGAGGAGGCACAGAGAGAGAGAGAGAGAGAGGGAGGCACAGCATCTGAAGCAGGCTCTAGGCTCTGAGCTGTCAGCACAGAGCCCAATGTAGGTCTTGAACCCACAAACCGTGAGATCGTGACGTAAGCCAAAGTCGGATGCTTAACTGACTGAGCTACCCAGGTGCCCTTGTCTAGGGAAATGTATTAAGTGAGCCTCTATTGTCTTTTAAATCTAAAAAATACCCCATTTCTAAACATCGAAACTTCCGAAAACATTCACTTGACATTCCAGTTCATGTTGCACAGAAAAATTATAAAAATCATGGAATAAGTTTTTTTCCCCACCCTTATAGTAAATAAAGCTGCATTTTCAATGACTACATGAGAAATACAGGCTTGAGAAGAGTTTTGCAATAAATGTTATATTCAGCAATTATGATTTCTCTGAAAATGAATAGTTAAGAGGCCGAGGGTCCACATGCATGAGAGAGAGAACGCTTTAGTGGTTAAAATGCTCTGACTTTAGCTAGGATGGATCAGCTGAATTCTGGGTTCCCATCTACCAGTTGTCTATCCTCAAACAGTTATTTAAACTCTCCAAGACTTCATTTCCTCACATATGAAATGGTGATGATGTTCCTAACTCACAGGATATTCGGGAGATAAAATGAGGCAAATATGTAAAGCACCTAATAAAATACTGGGCACATAATACCCAGCAAGTTAATGGCAGCAGCTATTGCTGTGATTTTTGTTGTTGACAAGCTGAGAAAAAAAGTTGCATTTTTTTTTAGTGTTCCTTCTGCTAAAGTCAATTTAGAAAACTTCCCTCAGACATACCATAATCTCTAAGCAGGAAACAGGCAGCCTTGGAAGAGCAGAGTTCGGAGACTGGATTCTATGTGGGGAGGGCCACAGCCCAAATCTCAGACTGCCTTCTCCCTGCTAATTTGTAGCATCATATGATGTGACTGTACCGTCCTGGAGAGGTTAGTTACTCCTCTGCACTTAACAATGTCACCTCAATTTTTATTAACAGGAACTTTACACTTCTTAATCCCATTCTTGCAAGGAAAAGAGAACCTTTTCCCCCCCTTCTCCCTCCCACTTCTCTCCCCCAGAGAAAGAGCTTCACACACCATTTGGGATGTTATAAAAATGGAAAAGACTCAAGTTTAAAATAATATAGCGAGTGGTTGAAAAGCTGCTCATCTACCTTCACGTTCGCCTTCTTAGTCCTTTGCGTTTACATGTAGCCTTTCTTTCAAAGAAACAATTCATCTTTCATATGTCTTATGCCATTCACTCCTTTATATCTAATTGGCCCAGTGATTTCCTCTGCTTAAATGTAGCATTTATCAATCACAACTAGCAATGCATGTTATGGTATTAACAGAAAATTCCACAGGACCCTCTTCACGCTGGGGAAAGGGAACATCTGCTACTTTTATATTAGGATGCCAGGATTTAGAGGTCAATGTGTTTCCCCATCAAGGCTTAAGGCTTTGGGGATCAGGGGAAGTGTCAGGCTCCAAGCAGCATAATGAATGGCAGTTGCTGACTGGCGAGGTTTGCCTGTTCTCAACGGGGGATAGTGCTGTTCAGCATAATGAGCTGGGTCTCTGTGTGCTAAACGTACCCAGCTTGGGGAGGGAGGCAGACTCTGCCTCCCCCACCCCCCACCCCCACCTCCAAGTTCCGAACTGTATTTTCATCTTGGAAGAAATTATATTGAGATCTTCATTAGTGGCACCCAGCAGGGTTAAGGCTCCATGAGGGCTGATAAGCTCTATGGCTAAAAAACCCATCAGCCTTTGTGCAAGGAGCTGAAGGTTTAAGTTGCTTGAACTGGAAAGAGTCTGAAGAGGTGATTATGTTAAGCAAGTAATGTGTATCGGTAACATGGAATCAAATTATTAGGGTCAGTAACTCCTGGCTTTCCCAGTGCATTAAATGAAGACATAACATTGCATTTGTGCCGGGTTCTTCTTGATGCCACGAGTGTCAGCACTGACCGGTCATATGTACTTCACTGCATGTCACCTCTAATTTCATGGGATTATCTGCACTGTTGCTTTAATAGATACTCATGATCTTCAGCTTCCTTTGAACTCACAGCAGGGCAGTGCAAAGTCATTATTGTGAGCACTTCTGTGCTTTTTGTGTTACATATAAAATTATCATTACTATCATTGAGAAAGGGAGATATATCTTGCTCTCATGCTTCCAAAAGCGTGCAACTTACTTGCTGACGAGGGAAGCTACCGAAGGGGAAAAACTGAATGGGAAAGACCTTTCTGAAGGTTAGTGTTAGAAAGGTATCAAGGCAGTAACTTAGTATTAGAGAGGTATAGAGGACCATGGTTCTCAAAGAATGGTCCCCTGGCCAGTCACATGGGAATTGCCCAGGAACTTGTCAGAAATGCAAATCCTACTGAATCAGAAACTCAAGGTGGGTTCAGCAAACTGTGTTTTGAGAAGCCTTCCAGGAGGTGGCTGTATGCTCAAGTGTGAGAAACACTGCTATGGCATTTACGGGGGACCAGAATGGGATAGACCCATTTGTTCTGGGGGTAGAAAAGTAGAGAAGACAAATGAAGTATCTGCTCCCATGGACCTTATCAAATTACAAAGGAATATGTAGTACTTCTCCCCAGTAAAACACACATACAACAACAGATCCTGTAATTATCGTGTACACCATTTTAGTCTTTGTCTGAATCAGCCTGCTATCCTATCGTCTTTGCTTTCAGAGAATGACTAACAAAAGATGACTAATAAGCAATTCCTTTGTGCATTTCAGAACCATCCCCCTTGCAATCTGTATATCCATGGCCATCGTCACCACCGGCTACGTGCTAACAAATGTGGCCTACTTTACGACCATTAGTGCTGAGGAGCTGTTGCTTTCAAATGCAGTGGCAGTGGTAAGTCCAAGTTGGGAACATGCCAATTTGAATTTAGGTTAATGAGTTGATGCAATTTTACAGTAGTTCCCTCCAGCAGAAAGTGTTTTGAAATTCAGTAATCTTTTCTTGACCTGAATGATAATGAGTATATAAAAAATTTAGAACACACCTTAGCAATTCCATTTAACTGAGACAGCCAAAGTCCTATATGGTTTCCTGCATTGTTCGTTTCCTGTAAAACATTTCCACATATACGTGCTGGGAAACGCATTTCCACATGTGCATGTTGAATAGAAGATACTTTTGCAACGTGACTTTAAGGATAGGTGGGCAGTTACTGAACTTAAATGAATGTATTTTTTGGCATGCAAATTGTGATTTATTCTTTATTCTTTCCTGTTCATAAACTTTTCAAATGCTGAGTTCAAATCTTTTTTCCAAAGCACCACTTAAGAATTTCCAAAGGACCATACGTATTTGTTTTTTCTAGTATATCCTTTTGAATACCAGTAATGGGATATTATTAATTTTAGGAAATACTGAGTTACTCAAAGTTAAGCAGATGTCATTGCTCTAGCACTTCTCAGAACACTAAAGATGCTAATGTGCATTTTAACTCCCTAAGAAGTGGATACTTATAATTTTACAACACTTTCCAAAATTTATTTGACCTCAGGACCATCTTTGCTCTCAAAGGTCATGTTACAGGAATGTTATTCTGTGACACATACTTTTATTTTGTATCAAAACTTAGCTGGTAAAGGAGCATTTATTTGTGACCTCATAACAATGAAGGGTGAAAATATAACTTCCCATCG
This sequence comes from Panthera tigris, assembly GCF_018350195.1. Classification (NCBI taxonomy): domain Eukaryota; kingdom Metazoa; phylum Chordata; class Mammalia; order Carnivora; family Felidae; genus Panthera; species Panthera tigris. Next base: position 87,333,921 of record NC_056663.1, read on the forward strand.
CTAGATGTCAGTTCCTTTTAAAATAGTCACTATTACCTCATATCGGCAACATCCACAGGGAACAAATTATCTCATTTCGTGTGAACCTCCGTGCGTGTTCACTGTATTAAAGCAAGACTTTGCCACTGCTGTAAGTCCTAACAGACAACCAAACGTACAAAGTTTGCTAATGTCGGGTCAGTCATCTCATCTTCCCAGACAAAGGGCAGCACTTACTCTTTGAGTGCAACGTGGCCCATTAATTACATAGCACCAGCTGCATCAAGGACAACTAAAGAATCCCACATAGTGGTTGTTGGGTTTTCGTTTTTTGTTTTTTGTTTTTTTTTGAAAATACATCCTTCATGGAAATTTGCAGTGTTGCATATACTATGGCATGAAAGGAAATTTTGGAAGTTTTGTTTATCTTTCATATTTTCTGTGGCTTGATCTTCTCAAGCTTGTATTTGTATTCTAGCCTTTTTATGGGAAACCACAGAAGGAACTGGCAGATCCCTGAGAGGGAGGGAGTGACTCAATACAGAGAGATTCAGCTAATGTGATTATTCTAGGCACAAGATTTTTGGAAGTGGTCGTATATAGGTGAGATAAGCGATTAAGTCATCAATTATTTCTCAGTATATTTTGTGTCCTAACAGGAGGATTGGGATATGAAACAAGTTATCTGTAATACTTCTCAGTGTACATTTGTACCTCACTATAAAAATGTGGCTTTCCAGGTTGAAGAGAAGGCATTGAAGGATTTCTGTCTCCAGTGGGAGAAGTTCTGAATCGAGCTTTTTTTTTTTTTTTTTACTTACCAGAATCAGAGATGATAGACATCGTAGTTAATAAAGATTCAATAAATGGATCGTTGCTTTTTGAAAGTAGAGAGAAGGTGCTTATTTAGACCTTTGGCCATAGTTTTGCAAAAAGCAATGCCACGATACTGCTTTTGATTATGGTCTAAGAAGTTAGCCTGACCCTCACCACAAAAAAAGATTATAAAGCATACACGTATCACCAGACTAAAAAAGAAAGTCAGAGAGCGAGTTTGGACTAAATTGTTTCATTTTATTCCACTTTCTGGCAGAGCATTAATTTGCTTCGTTCTGTCTCTCACTAGACCTTTTCTGAGCGGCTACTGGGAAATTTCTCATTAGCAGTTCCAATCTTTGTTGCCCTCTCCTGCTTTGGCTCCATGAATGGTGGTGTGTTTGCTGTCTCCAGGTGAGCGAGTTCAAGCATTTCCAGAAATGCATTTCTGTTTTTGAGATTGGATGTGATAAGAGTAGGCTTAAAAAGAAAAGAAATAGTGCCTCCAAACCTGTTGTTTTTAAAGAGACATGTAAGATCCAAGTCCTCGTCCAAGTATCAATAGCATGTCTCATTCTGCCCAGTAGAGGGCACTGCTTGTCTACTCATAGCCTACACTGAAGCCTGGCAGGGAACTTTTTTCTTTTTCTTTTCTTTCTTTTTCTTTTTCTTCTTCTTTTTTTTTTTTTTTTATAGTATGTCTACAGAGTCTAACAACAGCATTTTATTTCTGGTGATAAAATCTCTGTTTCTCTAAAGGTGACAGGAGAAAAAGTAAAGCAAGAGACGCCAGAAATCACTACCCCACCACGTGCGTCCCTTTTGTTTTGTTTGATGCAAAAGTCCCCTTTATTTTAACATAAGATTAAAATCCAATCAGAAAAATACAAATATAAGGTCATACATGTGCATGTCTGTGCGCGCGTGCACGTGTATGTGTGTGTAGGTGTATGTATTGGGCTGGATTGGATTGACAGCACGCATACAATACTAAGAATCTAGAACTAGATTCACCCTCAGCTATTTACATGTAGGGAGAACTATGCTGAGTCGAATGTTGCTATTGTTTCCCCTCAAAGAATAATGTAATGTGTTGGTAGATTTTCTGAAATTCGAAGTCAGATTTCTCTTGATTCTCTGCCTTATCTGAAAAGTGAAACCGAAGTGATCTCCTAAGAAATGACAAACCATATGGTATACAATTAGATGCAAGTGTTCTCTTCGGTTTCTGGATTTTTCCCTTTGAAATGATCAATTATCCAGTCAACTCCATCCACATTTTTCTCCCATCAGGTTATTCTATGTTGCGTCTCGAGAGGGTCACCTTCCAGAAATCCTCTCCATGATTCATGTCCGCAAGCACACTCCTCTGCCAGCTGTTATTGTTTTGGTAATGCATATTAAAAAGTATACCTAGATAGAAGCTTGAATAATGGGTTAGCAAAGAGGAATTCAAACCAGACTGTAGCTAGTGCTTTACTTTCTATTCGTTGCTAAATCGGATCTATATATATCTTGGTGGAGAGTGAGAGGCAGGATATTTTCCATCGCTTCCCAGTATTTCTTATTCAGTATTTCTGATGTGTATTTGATGCTGTGGGACAATAACCACATCACTTCTTTTGCACCTTTGTAGAAATGCGTGAGGTCTAAGGGAAGTGATTACCTTGGCTTCTGTCATCGACACAGAGTCTCACAGAAAAGAATGTAGAACGAGTCCCATTTCTACATACTGAAAGTGGAGCTAAAAGCCACAGTCCAACAGCACCAAGATGTCATATCATAGGCCCCTTATAATGAAATGCACGCAAAATTAGAGGCAAAATTGGATGAAATCCTAGACAGTGCAGTGATTCTGTGATAAAAAAGGGAAATATTTGAGTGCACCTCTAAAGGGAAGAAATAAAAGCACCAAACCTGAGATGCGAGTTATAGAATTCATCATGCAGAGAAAAGTAGTTGTGAAGGGTCGGGTACAGAAGACTGTGCAAGGTATAAAAGTCCTCAAATACCCATTGGCAATGTTATATTCACTTTTACCTACTACTTTGTAACATTTTTGTCAAATGGAATCTGCTGTCAGGGAGCAGAGTAGAATACATTGGACACTTTGCTCTATGCATTTAATCTGTTTCAGAATGTTTCCTTGAAATTTCTTTGTAAAGTATGCATCCTCTCTGTGCGGAATCTGGAAGTTAACGTCACTTGTGGGAACAGAATGTATTATTCGGTGAAGAGGGCTTTCATTTTAAGCCTCTGCTATCAGTGGTGCTGTCCTTGGCATGTGCAGCTGCAGAGACATTGCTAAGCTGATCTCTGTGCTTCATTCTTTTCTGCAGTCTTGAGGGTCACACATGGCAAGCACACGGGCAGAGTTAAGTGTGGAGGAAGAAAAGGTCAATATTTTGCATTCGGGAGACGGCAGAATCCCCTAGAAGTGGCTGTGTTTCATGTGTGTGCATAGCCAAGGGCCTCTCAGAAACCATTTACAGAGCCCTCTGCGCGTTTTCTAATTGGTCACACTTTTGATCTGGGGCATTAGTTATTTACCAATCCTCTCAGTCTCTAGATCTTTAAATTTAAGTCATTGACTATCCGGTGTTTTACTCTTTGAAAACACATTCTCTTCTCTCAAATGAAAAAAAATAAATAAATAAACCGACTAAAAACTAAACATCCACATAAAATTCTCTCTGATTAAGTGGTAATGGTGTTCTTCTCACGCTGCTACTGCGTAATGGAGTATAAGAGCAGAAAATACAGAATATCAGTGTGGTAGATTATCAGTATAAATAATCATGAAAAAGATCATCATAATTTGTAGTGATGTTATTGTTTGTTATCAGCTGTGTTCTCTCTTAACTCACTGAGTGTGGTTTTTCTCCCCCTCCCCCCAGCACCCCTTGACGATGATAATGCTCTTCTCGGGGGACCTCTACAGTCTGTTGAATTTCCTCAGTTTTGCCAGGTGGCTTTTTATTGGGCTGGCGGTTGCTGGGCTGATTTATCTCCGATACAAACGCCCAGAGATGCATCGTCCTTTCAAGGTAACCTCAGTAATCTTGATGGGTTTACATAAATCTTTCCCCTAATACCTAGTCCTCCCTTAGTCATAACTTGATGATGAGGAACTTGGGCGGGGGGCAGCATCCTCTGGAATAAAATGCTTAACTCTTGCAGGCAGTGCCTTCTTATCGGATTTATTTTAGCTTGGAAAAATAATTCAGCAAGTTGTTTATGTGCGGTGCCTAACTTTATATGTCACATTTCTGAAAAGTGGTAGATATATAGGACATTTGTCATGTTGCTTTCTCTTGAATGTGTCTAATGACCTGATGTGTTCAAAGTATGGGATACTTGTGTTTTTATGCTGAGTAATTGTGGATAGCCATGCTGAGAAAGACAGAAGCAGATACATATGGAATCGTCACTAATTGAAACTCTAAAAAGGATGCTACTTTACAAAACAGGCACTTTAAGTATTCTTAGATGTTATGACTTGTTATGTTGCTCTTCTTATACATCCTAGAAGGTATATTCTAGAAGGAATAAAAATGTAAAATAAAGAGGGAAAGTGAAGATGAATCAACGTATCCTTAATAGAATACCCTTTACTGTGACTAAACATTTCCTTTTGCGAGAGTTGATGAATATGTTTCTCATCTCCTTTAGCCTTGAACGTTCATGGATTGATTTGACCTCACTATCTATTTGCTTTTAAGAAATAACACAGATAATGTTGTCAGTCATGTTGTCAGAATTTGTTTCTAATTACATCCATTGCCTAATGCTGGCAACATCTTTATTAGCGGTTGAATAGGAGTTGGTCTGTTTTATTCCTGTCAGTTCTTATTGTGAGTCTCCCAAAGAAAATCAATATGCACTGAAAGGCTTCAACACGTAACAAGCAGCCCGTGCTCTTGACTCTACATTCAAGCAGATTCTAATCATAATTATCAAAGAGCCAACCTTTTAAAATCAAAAACATAAGTCACACTGGTACTTAACTAGTGAAACAATTCAAAGAAAACATCTCTCATGAAACATACTTCATTATCCTAGGTTTGTTTTTTTCAAAGATTTTTTTAAAAAGATTTAAGGGAGTAGGTTTGCTACATTCTCTGTGCCCTATTAAAGAGCTGTTGCTATTAGGGTAAGGTGGGATGGTGCCTGTAACCTGCTCACATGACCAGGGGGGATCATCTGATCGTCTGACTTGACCAACGCACTCTTCTTGAACCCATCTTCTGTCTCTGGAACTGTTTGAAGTGACTTTTTTTTCCCCCTTGTGCTGTGTTCCAGGTGCCACTGTTCATCCCGGCTTTGTTCTCCTTCACATGTCTCTTCATGGTGGCCCTTTCCCTGTATTCGGATCCATTTAGTACAGGGATCGGTTTCATCATTACTCTGACTGGGGTCCCTGCATACTATCTCTTTATCATATGGGACAAGAAGCCCAAGTGGTTTAGAAGACTGTCAGGTAAGACTCTTACACAGTTTCAGGACCTCTTGAGAGACTATATTGTAGAAGACCCGTCTATGTGTACATACACACATGCACCTTAAAGTTAAAAGTATGAGTAAGGCAACTGCTAGTTTAAATACATTATTACATGTTAATTAGAACTAGGAGAAGAAGCAGCAGGAAGGATGTTTAGGGTAGAGCCACTCAATCCTTTCAGGATATTTAGTTTGAGCTGCTCTAATCACTTCTTCAGAGAGCTTTTTTAGATAGAATTTTATCAGCAGTTCTATAAATGACCTAATTGCTTTCTCGAATCCCTTACTAACCTAATTATTTTTTACTCTGGGTTGAGCTCAGCTTATTGATTCTATAGCATAACCTGCTCTTGCTGAGTGATAGGGAGTTAGGCAGAGCCCTGCAAAGGCCTCAAATATCATGATTACGACACAACCCTATTTCATAGGCATGGGGAATCGCTAAAGGGTCGTAAGAACAGCAAGAACAATGAAGAGAAGAATTATACCTCACATTTATGTTGTGATTTCTGTGTGTTAGCACATATATGACCTTATTTAATCCTTGTAACAACCTTCTGAAGTAGGAAAAATCATTATCTCCATTTTCCAGATACTGAGTTATACAGTAGAAGAATTCGTATAACTTGTTCCAAGTCATGCGGATATTAGGTAGACGAGCTAGAATTCAAATTCAGGCAGTGCTGTATTTTATAAAAATCGTTGTGGGTACAGTGAGGATGGATTACAGAGGGTCAAGGCTGAAAGGGCCCACGATTGGTAATTACCATGGTAACCCTGCATAAGGACTGAGAAGGCTCTGATCATGGATGGTGCTGGCAGGGTCCAAGAGAAAGTGAAAGATATTAAAGAGGAAAACCTAAAAGGTCTCAGGGACCAGGTAAATTGCAGGGAGAAGAAATATAGGAGAGGAAATATTGGGGAGAGTAGATAGAAAGGGTGCTTAGGACAGCCTCTGTTGACAGCCTACCTATCTGTCAGGGCTCTGCTGAGTGAGGTTTTTCCTTACCTCATCTTGTTCTGTCTTGCACAAGCGCCATATGTGAGATGGTGCTTATTAGTCCTATGTCTGATGGGAAACAGGACTCAGGGAGACAGAGAATTTATTTTTGAGTGTAAAGATTTTAAACCATTGAGCCAGGATTTGAACCCACATCTGCTGGACGTCAAAGTCCATGGTCTTTCTAGAGTGGGCACCTGAAGGACACGAGAGAAGTGAAAAATATAGCCAGAGGAACAACCATGTTCTTGCTACTGAGTTAGGGGAGTTTAGAAAACAACTTTTGTTCTCACCCACTTGAATTTACTTCTTTTACTGTAATTAATTTTTACAAACCTGGTAAAAAGTTCAGGGAGATTTCTGATATCTCTGATAAAATTGTGAACAAATAATGTCAGTGTTATTAAAACTCAAAAACAAACAAACAAAAAAAAAACCCTGCAATAATATGTCTACATATTGACTCTCTAGTGTGCTACAGAAACTCATTTAGAAGTCAGCCATTTAAAATAGACTTTTGATACTACTCTTTATTAGCTTTTAATTGGTATTTGGTATATTTAGACCTTACACTGCTATTTATATCTGAATTTTGTTTTCTAGCTGGTAACACTATTCCCTGAAGAGGTATTACTATAAAAATTGGGTTCCTCAAGGCTAACACGGGCACACTGATTGTCTAGCAGGGTATTTAAGCTCGATTTCTTGTTAGATCACACCAGTTTTCTGTGGGATATTTTTAGTTCCGTTTTCTCCATGGTAGGCAGCAAATATAGAAACTTTTCTGAAAGGAAAAAGAATCTTGTTGAACAATAACTACCATCCTGATGACCAACGTTTAAGACGAATTAGCGTTCATCACTGTGAGGACTGGGTCTATCTCAGATCCTGGCCAGAGACAGTTCACACCCCTGAGCACCATGGAAAAGCCAGAGAACTGAAGAGGAAAGAGCTAGTACTCCTACAGTTGGGCTATGATGAGAAGGAGTATGATGAAAGAGCCAACTCCATGCTTTCCCCCACGTAGTAGGGATTGTGTTCTTCCTGTTGGGAGGCAGGCAACCCTCAGTGCCCTTTCCTGTTGCTAACATGCGCGTATTTTGCACCATTTCTTTGTCAGTGCATGCCAGCTACCCACTTTTCACACTTGACCCCTCTTTGATGGTTTTCCACGCTCATGTGATGTTGAAGTTTTTTGTTGTTTTTCTGTCTCTAATGATGTTTCAAACATCTCCAAGGACTCCAAATTTAGTGTAGCCGTTTGTGAAAGCAGCCGCCATGCAGTAGTCCCCTAATGGTTATTTGGATCTCAAAAAAGCCATTAAGTCTTACCAGGGAGCATGGCAATTCTGCCTTTAAACTGTGAGCCTTGTAACCCTTTATCTTTATAGCTGCCTTGAAAGTGAGTAGCAAAAACAACAATCCTCCATAATTTTGTTTGATTTTCCTCTTAGGCGGCATTCTTGTAGTAAAATAAAGAAAATTCATAATATTTATTGCTGCGATAGCAAGTATTTTCCTCGCCTTTGGCCAAAACAAAACACTCATACACAGACACACAAACAGCAGAGTCTTGCCCACTACCTTGCCTCTTTTCCCAACTGCCTCCTCATTAGGAAAAAAACTCAGTGTGAACTTGGAGAGCATCTGTGATTTGATATCAAATTTTTGTTGTTGTTGTTGGGTAACATTCTTTAGACCTTCTGTTGTCATTTATTTTCACCCTAATATACATGAACAGGTTAGCCTTCTGAAATGATAGTTGATCAAAATACATCTTTGCCTAAGGTGCTTCCGCAAACAATGTGAGGTGACCGAACAGCCTTCAGAAAATGGTGAAAAAAGCCACGCGGTACAGATAGCCAGGAATGTTCAGAACCAGAGGATCTGAGATTTTCTGAGATTTGATGAATTTCTCTGGCCACAGGATGCCAGTGTTGAACCACATTTTGTTTGATAGGATTCCTAGGGTGAAAAGAAAATGTGCTCTTAAGGGAATAGTCAGATACACAGAACACATTTTTCTGCCATCTGTGACAGAGTAGTGAATTTTTCTGGGTATTTTTTTAAATGTATTTATAGAAACATGAGCTTCTCACCCAAGGAAAATGGGGCAGACACCCCACTGACTTACTCAAATACATAGAGGTAGCTAGACGTGGCCAGCCCTGGCTAGGGCCAGCAGCAGCTGTTTTACTTGGCTGCCCCTATTTATCAGCCCAACTGTGTCAGGGCTGAGATGAGTGGGGCGACCGGAAGTTGGTCCCTCTTGTCAGGGCAAGATATGGAGGGTAACTGTATTTAAGCAACATCTTTGATTACGAAGAAGGGTACTTGGGAGCACCAGCAAAATGATCCTAGGCCATCTTTGTAGACAATGACTTTGTAATTCTGGGGTTCTAAAATCATATGCTTCTTACAGTCACGATAACTTCGTTTATGATACCTCCTTGAAAGCTGTGTAATGCATTTGACTGGCTGTTCAAGAAGACTGCATTGCCATATTTTAAATTAGTTAAGCTTGCCTACATTGCTCAGGGGCCCAAACCATCTTCACTGTAAGGCTAAAATGAAACCATGCATGAGAAATGTTTTGGAAGCTGTTTTTTTTTTAAACAAAAACAAACAACAACAAATAAAACAAACAAACAAAAAACAACACACATACTGTTATTTTTACTATGGCTTGTGGAGAAGATTGGTTTTGTGCTAATACTTCACAGACTTAGCCCGTTTTGGCTACAGGTCCCCATACTTGTACCAAGTGTTCTTGGGTAAATCAGCTTTTGCAAGGTTAGTTGTTTCAGCTGATTTCAAAAATGACTGAACATGAAAAGTAAAGCTAAAAATACTGCAATTGCTATTTGCTCTTGGGGCTTGCAGATACTGAAAACACCAAATTCAGACTCACTGGCTCAACTTTGTTTGAAAGGATAGTGTCATGGAGTTGATTATCTCCAAAGGCAAAAGCCTTAAATGAGCATGGATGCAGCTGAATTCCACTTGCTCTGCATCTTTTCTGGGCAAGCAGGAAGCTTCTATAGAGGGTTACTTGGGTCTGCTGAGTACCTCTGTCTGACCCCATGGATGTAGATGACCTAGAAGGAGAAGATGGTTTAGCTCTAACAGCTTACTCAGGCCAAAATCAGTCACTTCTGCCCAAACCTCCTTTATGATGACAATTATTCAAATTTTGAGATCCCAGGAGAGAATATGAGAGTCAGAGGAGAGAATGTAACAGAACTGATTGAACACGGAAGAAGGGAATGGGTGTGCAGAACCAGAAGACAGATTCTTTGCCCCTCTGTGTGCTGCTGAATAGAAGATCTAAATTGAGCTTTCAGAAAGGAGAATGTCACACTAGCAAAGCATCAGGATCTCTAAGTTGTTCTCCTTTTCTCTGAAACTGATGCTGTGTTGTGACATGGATAAGTAAGAGGTCTAAGAAAGCAAAGGGTTGGGGGTCCCAGAATGCAGAAACAGACTTTTGGAAAAGGCTTTTGTTCAGTGGATAAATGTGAGTAGGCAACCCTCCCCCCGCCACTCCCCCCACATGCACAGAAGTGAGCGCGCGCGCGCACACACACACACACACACACACACACACACACACACACAAGCCAGTCATGGGAGGAAGAGTTGGAGAGGATGTAAATTTAACCTCACTGCTTTGCAATCCACTATTGCAGATGCCTGAACTCTCCTACTGTTTCAACCTACCAGATAGCCCTGGTTCCTTCTCTGCTTACAAAAGCCATATATCCCATTCTATTGATGGATACTTACCTTCCCACAATCTATTTTTCTTGGGTAATTTTACCACTTCCCTTTTCTGTAAACATGGATTTTTATTACCCTTGAGCACTCCCTTGTGTTCCACACACATCTCAGTATAGAATAGGCTGTTAACAAATGTAATTTATTCAAGAAAAATTTACATGGAGTTTGCCATTTGCCAGAACTGTGCTGGGCTCTTTATAATTAATGTATATTATAAAAATTAGTGCGTGAAGAAAAACAACTTTGAAGAACACTATTGCAAAGCAAAGGATAAAAAAATATACCTTTTGCCGTGACATGAAATACTGCTTGGAAGGGACTATTACAGTTGACAAGTCATGAAAGAGGAGAAAGATTGTATGTCTGGATGAGAGACGATGTGGGTCTGAAACTATCAAGAAGATCGGCTCTAGAGGCTCCAGCATCAGTAGCAGTTTGAAGAGGTTCTGTAGGGATTGATTACAAAGATCAGAGATGAACAAGAACTAACACGCTGAGAAACTAGCATTGCTGAGTTCTAGGATTGCCAAGATAAAACAACCTTAGAGATCATCCAGCCCACTAGTTTCTATATTTTAGTGTCTAGTAGAATCACAGATTTCTGGGCCCCACCTTCAGTTTCCAATTTAGTAGGTCTGGAATAAGGCTTTGAAAAGTTGCATTTCTGGTATATCAGCCTATGCTAGTGATCCCAGTCCAGTGATTACATTTTGGGAACTACTTTCTAATCTAAGCCCCTTCTTTTAGTTAAGTTGTTTTTTTAATTGAGTTATACTTGACGTTATGACATTGTATAAATTTCAGATGTAGAATGTGTTGGTTTGATACATTTATATATTGCAATATTACCACACTAGCATTAGTTAACGCCTTTTATCGTGTCACATCTTTGTCATTTCCTTTTGTTATTGAGAACAGTTCATATTTAGTCTCTTAGAAATTTTTACAATACAATATTGTCGACTATAAGCACTATGTTTTGCATTAGATCTCCATAACTAAGTTTGTACTCTTAAACAATATCTCTCCAATTCCCTGACCCCCTAAACTCTGGCAATCATCCTTTTACCATCTATTTTAACAAGTTCAGTGTTTTAGATTCTATAATATAAGTGATATTATACAGTATTTGTCTTTCTCTGACTCATCCCACTTAGCATAATGTTATTGCAAATGGCAGGATTTCCTTCTTTCTCATGGCTGAATATATTCCATTGTGTGTGTGTTTACGTGGGTGTGTGTGTATAATCACATCTTCCTATCCGTTTTTCTGTTGATGAACACTTAGGTTGTTTCCATATCTTGGCTATTGTGAATAATGCTGCAATTAACATAGGTATGCATGCAGATATTCCTTTGAGATATTGACTTCAATTCCTTTGCACAAATCACCAGGAATAGGATTGCTGGATCATAGGTAGTTTTATGAGGAACTGCCATTATGTTTTCCATAGTGGGTATACCAATTTACATTGCCACCAGTAGTGTATAAGGGTTCCCTTTCCTTCACATCCCCACCAATATTGGTTATCCCTTGTCTTTTTGAAAAAAAAAAAAACATCTTAACACGTGTAAGGTAATGTCCCATTATGGTTTTGGTGTGCATTTCCCTGGTGATTATTGATGTTGAATACCTTTGCATTTACCTGTTAGCCATTCCTATACCTTGGTATGACATTTGAAGAAAATGTCTATTCAGGTTTTTATTTGGATTATTTTCTTTTTTGCTATTGAGTTGTAGGTGTTCTTTATCTTGGATAGTAGTCCCTTAGCAGATGTATGATTTGTGAATGTTTTCTCCCATTCAGTAAGTTGTCTTCTCAACTCGTTGATTATTTCCTTTGCTGTGCAGAGCTTTCTAGTTTAGTATAGCCACGCTTGTTTTAGTTTTTGTGGCCTGTACTTTTAGTGACTTATCATTGCCTAGACCAATATCAAGGATCTTTTCCCCTATGTTTTCTTCTAGGAATTTTATGATCTTGGGTCTTACACTTAAATCTTTGATCCATTTTGAGTTAATTTTTGTGAATGGTGTAAGGTAGGGGCCCAAGCTAGGGTTTCATTCTTTTGCATGTGGATATACAGTTTTCCTAGAACAATTCATTAAAGAGACTCTCCTTTCTCATTGTGAGTTCTTGGCATTCTTGTCAAAACTTAGTTTGCTATATATGTAGGGATTTATATATAGGCTCTCTATTCTGTTCCCTTGACCTATGTGCTTCTTTTTATGCCATTACCATACTGTTTTGATTACTGTTGCTTTGTAATATGGCTTGAAATCAAGTATTTTGAGGCCTCCAGTTTAATTCTTCTCTCTCAGGATTCCTTTGGCTATTCAGGGTCTTTTGTTATTCCAAACAAATTTTAGGATAGTTTTTTTCTATTTCTGTGAAAAATGTCTTTGGAATTTTGATTGGGATTGTATTAAATCTGTAGATTACTTTGGGTCATATGGACATTTTCACAATATTAATTCTTCCAATATAGGAACATGAGATATATTTCCATTTATTTGTATCTTCTTGAATCTCTTTCATCAATGTCTTATAATTGTCAGTATACAAGTATTTCTCCTCCTTGGTTAAATTTGTTTCTAAAATATGTTATTGTTTTTGATGTAATTGTAAATGCAATTGCTTTCTTAATTTCTCTTTCAGATAATTTGTTGTTACTGTATAGAAATGCAACTGATTTCTATATGTTGGTTTTGTATCCTACAATTTTACTGAATTCATGTATTAGTTCTAGCAGATTTTTAGTGGAGTGTTTAGAGTTTTCTATATATGAGATCACCATCTGTGAGCAGAGATCATTTTATATCTTTCTGATATGAGTGCCTTTTATTTCTTTTTCTTGCTTAATTGCTCTGGCTAGGATTTCCAGTACTATGTTTAATGCATCCTTGCATCCTTGCATCCTTGCATCTCATTAAGCCTACGTAATGATAGGTAAATGATCCTCTTATTAGGTTGTTGAATTTTATTTGCTAATATTTTGTTGAAAATTTTTGCATCTGTATTCATCAGGAATATTGGTCTGTAGTATTTTTTTCTTATAATGTCTTTGTCTGACTTTGGTATCAGCATAATGCTGGCCTCATAAAATGAATTTGGGAGTGTTACTTCCTTTAGAATTTTTTGGAACAGTTTGAGAAGGGTTGGTGTTAACACTTCTTTAAATGTTTGGCCAGTGCAAACCATCTATCCCCAGGCTTTTCTGTGTTGGGAGGATTTTTACTAGTGACTCAATCTCCTTACTTGGTATTGGTTTGTTTAGATTTTTTACTTCATGGTTTAATCTTAGGAGGTCATATGTTTCCAGGAATTTATCCATTTATTCTAGGTTATTCAGTTTATTGGCATATAATGGTTCATAGAAGTCTCTCATAATCCTTTGTATATCTGTGGTATCAGTTAAAATGCCCCCTCTTTTTTTATTATTTTAATTTTTGAGTCCTCTTCTTAGTTAATTTCACTATATTTCTTAATTTCCCTTTTGATTCCTTTTTTGACCTATTGGTTGTTCAGGAGAATCTCTACATATTTGTGAATTTTTTAGCTTTCCTCTTGTTATTGATTTTATCTTTATACCATTGCAGTTAAAAAGATACTTGGTATAATTTCAATCCTCTTAAATTTGCTAACAAGGTTTTGTGACCTATCATGTGATCTATCCTAAAGAATGTTCTGTACGTGCTTGAGAAGAATGTGTATTTTGCTATTGTTGGATGGAATGTTCTATATATGTCTGTTAGGTTCATTTGGTCTAAAGTATCATTCAAATCCATTATTTCCTTATTGATTTTCTGGTCTGGGTAATCTATCCATTGTTGAAACTGGAGTAGTGAATTTCTCTACTATTGCTGTCTATTTCTCCCTTAATAATTGCCTAATATATTTAGGTGCTCCAGTTTGGGGTACATATATGATTAAAATTATTGTATCTTTTTGATGAATTGATCCTTTTATCATTATGCAATCATCTTTTTTGTTTCTTTTTACCATTTTTAGTTTAAGGTCTATTTTGTCTGATATAAGCATAGCTACCCCTGCTCTCTTTTGGTTTCCATTTGCTTGAATTATCTTTTTTCATCCCCTTACTTTCAGCATGTGAATGGCCTTATGCTTAAATGTGTCTCTTAGAGGTAACATGTAGACAAATCTTGTTTTGTTTTGTTTTTTTTTAATCCATTTAGCCATACTGTGTCTTTTAATTGGAGATTAAGCCATTTGTATTTAAAGTAATTACTGATCAATAAAAACTTACTACTGGCTTTTTGTTAATTATTTTCTGATTGTTTTGTAGTTCCTATGTTTAGTTCTTCCTCTCTTGCTTTCTTTATGAGTTGATGATATTTTTGTAGTGGTTTGTTTTGATTCTTTTCTCTTTAACATTTGGGTATCTATTATAGGTTTTTACTCTATGGTTACCATGAGGCTTTCATAATACATCTTATATTTATAGCCATCTATTTTAGGCTGGTAACAACCTAACTTCAATTGCATAGTAGAGTTTTACCCATTTACTTGCCTCCGCCACACAATTAATTTTGATGTCCCAATCTGCATCTTTTACATTGTGTGTCCATTAACAAAATATTGTACCCATAGCTACTTTCAACAATTTTGTCTCTTAACCATATTGCAAATCTCAAAGTCATTCACACAATACCATCGCAATACGAGAGTATTTTCAGTTTGACTATATATTTACCTTCACCAGTGAATTTTACACTTTCATATGTTTTCATGTTACTATTTTTTTTTATCTTGAAGAACCCTCTTTAGCATTTCTTATAGCCAAGTCTATCGGCTATAAATTCCTTCAGCTTTTGTTTGGTAAAATATTTACTCTTCTTTATTTCTGAATGACAGCTTTTCTGAATGAAGTATTCTTGGTTGGTGGCAGTTTTTTGTCTTTTGGTTTTTTTGTTTTGTTTTGTTTTGTTTTTCCTTTGAGGCCTTTGAATATATCACCCCATTCTCTTCAGGTCTGCAAGTTTTCTGCTAAGAAGTCCGCTGATAGCCTTAGTGGGGTTTTTTGCCCACAGAAGGAAATTCTAGTTAAGGAGTCCCTCCTTGGCACCTGGTCTGACATGCTGGCACTCAGAGCCCCCAGAGTAGCATTGGAGCTGGCATCCTCAGATTAGACCACCGTGCCTGGAACCTGAGGCATAGGTGTGCTTGCTGTGGCTGTAGCACTGATGTCTACAGTGTGGGCGTCTGCAGATATCCCATGCAGCTGGTACCTGGGTCTCAAAAGTTCACCAACCGTGGCTCCTGCTGGCAGGAGGGAATGCAGCAGTGCCAAAGGTCCTGGCATAACAGAGTGCAGTGGTGGCTTGGGCCCAGAGGGGCAAAGTAGCACAGCCTGAGGATGTGGTGAAAATCTCAACTCTGGCACCAGTGCACTCACAATAGCAACAGCATAACTCTGATAGTGGTCTGTTAAAGGCACATGTTGGGACCCAGGGATCCGGGCACAGAGCAGTAGCAACACTGCCTTGGCAATGACATTTCAGAACTACAACCAGAGACCTGGGGGGGTAGGGTTAAGGGCAGTGGTAGCCTTGTCCCAGCAGTGATGGATCAGAGCTCTGCCTTGAAGCTTGAGGGGTAGGGCCCAGGGTAGTAGCAGTGCCCCTAGCGATGATAGGTCAGAACTGTGACCTGGAACCCACAGGACAGGGGTCAGGGAAGCAAATGCCCACCTTGGCAATGACAGTTCAGAGTCCTGGGATGGGAGTTCTCAGAGCAATAGTGGAACAGCCCCAGTAATGGTAGCCAAAGTGTGACTTGGGACACAGGAAGTGAGTGACACTTAGGGTAGTGGCAGTGCCCCTGGCAATGATGAATCAGAGCCAGGACCTGGAACCTGGGGGCAGGGGGCAGGACAGTAAGAGTCCGTCTCTGAGCAGCAATGACAGTTCAGAGTCTTGACCTGGGCGAGTTGTGAGGGGAGGGCTCAGGGCTACAGTAGCACAATCCCAATAATGATAGCCAAAAAGTAGCTAGGGACTCTGAGGTTGGGGCTTAATGGAGGGGAGCTTGCCTGAGTAATGATGGTATAAAGCCCCATTCTGGGGCTAGAGTGGGCCAAGAAAAGTGGCAGTTCCAGTTTAGTGCATGGTGCTGTGCCGTGGCACCCAATGCTTGACAGCGGGGTAGGTACATCAACAGCCAAAGCCCGCAAAGGCCAAGTCTCACCTCAGCAGCAGCCCCAGCCTCAGAGAGCAGATGAGGAGTGGGGGCACTCTAGGATGCTGCATCAGCTGGGACCAGCATCACTGAGGACTGTGGGAGACCTCAGTAGCAAAAGCTGCAGTCATTCACAGGATGAGGCTTGCTGGGGTCCTCCAGCTTCTGACTGGGGATGGGGTGATACAGGCAAAATGCTTTCTCTATATTTCTATGTAGACATCAATTTTTGAGCTCTGCCACACTTTTGTTCCTTTTTCTTTGTTGTTTGGAAATCTCCCTGAGCTGTTTTCTTCAGTTTGTAGCTGTTTATTTATTGTTCTTGGGTCTCTTCAGTTTGTGTGCATGCGTGCATATGTGCATGTGTGTGTGTGTGTGTGTGTGTGTGCACGTGCGTGTGTGTGTGTGTGTGTGCGTGCGTGTGTGTAGAGGCAAGTGTTAGGACTTCCTAGCCCTCCATGCTGCTGATGGCACTCCCAAATCCCTCATTCTGCAGATGAAGTAATAAAGCCCTGAGACATAAGATGTTTTACTCAGTAATATTCTACAAGTTTGAGACTGGACATTACAGTATGAGTCAGTTTGATTTTGCTGAGGAATTGGCTGTAATCTCACAGGTACTAAAACAACAAAACAATTTTAAACCGAATATGAAGTGTAGTTTTGAATGCTTATTTATATCTTCCTTCTGTTGCCTCAAAATATTTTCGGCTTCCTGGTCTATGAATTAAAGTTCCTATTTGAATACAAAATATTAATGTATTCTTGCTGAGAAGCCATCATGGGAAGTTGCAGAAGTGACAAATAAATTAATTGAGCATGATGGGATTCTAATGAAGTAAATAATTCTTGAAAGCGCTCTGTGAAATAGGCGGTTGTGTATTTTCAGTATTCAACCCCAAATAATTCTCATGTTGCTGTTTTTATACATTTCTGATTTCTGTACATTTTTAATTTCTCTTCTTTATTCCTTTGTAGACAGAATAACCAGAACATTACAAATAATACTGGAAGTTGTACCAGAAGAAGATTGTCATAAATTATGAATTAATGCATTTGAAATCTTGGCAATCTATGCTTGGCCTTGTTTCTGCCCAAAGGGCTGAAACAAAATGTGGATCTTCACTTCATTTTATGAAAATCCAGAAGATTTCAACTTTGGTGATGGACTAAAGGAATCAGTTATTTCTATTTGTATCTTTTAGTGTATTCAAACTGGTTTCTAAGAAATTTAGTTATAACTCCATGTAGTTATAGAAAGTGGACATGCAAGCCTTCCATGAGCTCACATGATTTTTGAATCCCTGATACCTATATGAAGTTAGAGGAAAAAGACTACTGCATGAAAAATTACTTCAGTGGTCTTTATAACATATGGCTAAGAACCTTCAAACTGAACACCAAGATGTTTTCTGTATATATGGGATCTATAACAGATAATTTTTTGCATACTGTAGTTGACTATACTGTGAAAAGTGTTTTCTATTCTTCTGGGGGATAAAAGGCATGCGTCATCATTATGGACCAAGCAAAGGAAGAAATTTATTTCACATCAGCATTGTATTGCTTCCCCATAGATACTAACTTAGATACCATCTTGTAATGAATTATACCCAGAGCATTTTGAACAAAGGGCAGGGGTGATATGCCCAATTTTAATGAATACATTAAAGAGCTTCTAGGGGCTATTGTTCATGAGAAAAATCCAGGAATTATGTCTAAAAGTTATTGATAATTGATGATGTTAGGGTGTTTTCACTCATTATCAGGAAGCTCCATGGTTATGGGCCACTTTATTTTCATGGCAGCCCATTTGATCAGGAAAGGATGTAGCATCTTTCTTAGCAATACTCAGTTTGGTATTAAATACCAGTTTGGTACTAACACTAAGCAATACTCAGTTTGGTATTAAATCATCTTAAGCACAGTCACTTGTTTCGCTAATAATTGGCCCCTTGATAACATATCTAAACATGTGCATTTTTGAATCTTCAAATTGCCATGTCCATAAAAGACAGAAATCACCAAGAAAGAAAATACCCAAAATATTATGTCCAACACTATAATCCCATCTATATGCAGTGTTAGTAATTATGAACATTTTTTTAAAATTTCATAGTTATTTTTACACGGTGATAAATTTTGACAGTTTATACATTTCCTTTATATATTTTATATTCTGTTAAAATATCTCTTCAGCTATAACTGTCCAGATTAATTAGGAAAAGGCATATATTTACATAAAAATTGAGGAAGAAAATGTCACAGTTAAATAAGTTTTACAACTGATGTTTCTAAAAATTTCCCATTCTTTATCTCAACTTTGTCAGTAATTTCCTCACCTTAATTATCATTCAACTTGCAAAAGAGATAACTGATAACAAATTCACCGAAAGGTGAAAGTGTGTGTGTGTGTGTGTGTGTGTGTGTGTGTATTCAGACAGGTGTTTTAATGCTAAGTTTGGAAAATATTGCGGAATTTTCAAATAAGTGTCAAATAATGGTAGAAAGCATAAATTATTATTTACATACAACCAAGATCAAGTAGTCCATCATACCTGAGTATGTTTATCCGTTAATTTTAAAAGTAACAATTTTGGAAAGAATTACACTGATTAAGATAATCAAGAGCTGATAGTTCATAAACAATTGACCAAAGTAGAAATTATGATTTATAATATGAGGCAATTCCAATTCACTAATTTCAATTTTTGCTCTTGATAACAGTTAATACACATCCAAGATGGACATTTTTTTTTCAGCCAAACCTGTGTTTGGGTCTCTAAGTGAATTCATAAAAATTCCTTCCTTCTTCTCTTACCATATGGTTTTCAAATTTTGATCTGTAGTCTCTGCTTCCTGTATCCATTTGTCTGTATCTCTCCCCACTATATTGTTACTGAGGTAAAAACACATTTTCTTTATTTTCCTTTATTATTATTATTATTATTATTTTTTTTTTTTTTTTACAGTTTAGGCCCATATATATAAACCAAACTCTTCTTGAGATTATTTTTTCCCTAATGAAAAGAAAACTGATAAAATCTCATGGAGAGGTTTGCGTAGTTCTTGATTATTCTTGAGAATAATGTGCCTATATCTTACCGTGGCATATAGGTCTCATTTTGTTTATCTTTTTTTAAATATTTTTTAATATAACATTATACAAACTGACTAGGATACGTATTCATTATTTTTTCCATCATTTTCAAAACTGATTTTTGCATTGTTAAATTTCTAATGCTACCGTCATAACATTTTAACCACAGAGAAAGTCAGCCAGTAGTTTTTTTTAAAAGTGATGAAGATTAAGTTGTGCTTCAGCTTACTGTTAGGATACATCACAGCAAGATGCAAGGTTTCTGAAATCAGCAAATTGATATTCATTAATTATTATTCAGATGGTATCACATCAAGCCAATTCTAGTTGAAAACTCACCTGCACACTAAAATGTATATTTTTATTTGTGGTAAATAAAATTTTCTTTCTCATATATTTAAAATTATATATAGAGAGAATTATATATAAACCATTATATGCAATATACTCATACCAGTGTGGATATTCAAATGTTTATATACATATTATGAATTTATTATAATGCAAAGAGTCAAAGTGGCCCATACAGTTTAAGACAACTGATATACTCTCTTTCAAATGTATACTCTTTGGAGAACATAGTCTCAAGTATTTCATTACGAATTAAACAGATCTAGTAAAGACTTCTAAAACTACAACAGTTTGATTAAAAAATGGACTGATTCTCCTTACATAATTTTGAATATTTCAGTAAATGTTTTTGACTCATTTTTAAACATGTTGGATTATTTTCCCGAGATTTTTCTTTGATCAAATGAAGAAAACCGGACTATTATAAATGATTCAGTTACCTAGAAGTAGACCTTGTTCTTGTCTCTAGGAGATTAAAGACTTGGAATAGAAAAGATGGCAGAGTCCATACCGAACATAAATGTTAAGTGTGCACACGCACAAATACACACATGTGTTTATACTGTATCTGCCCCATCCCTGCTGGCACAGAAGTAGGACAGGTTCTTAGGTTACATTAGCAATGCATAGCGGTTTCTTGAACACTAAAATATGTACCTTGAAACAAATTTCGGGATTATTTTATGTGGCTAGTAGAATTGTTTCTCCAGTTGCTATTTGATAGATTAACAGATGGTTAACACGAGTATAATTACTTAACATAATTTTTTTTATGAACTGTAATCAGTCATCAGGAAACTCATTATTTTCTATTTATAGATGAATGTAGTGCTAACCAAGAAAGGGGGCATCTTTGATCGATAGTGGATTTCTTATAATTGAGGTATAGGTTATGAAAAGATAGAATACTGAACGTCAGAGTAGCAGGAAATGACGGATAGCACGTGACTGGAAGTGATGATATTTTGGTGTAATTTATCGTGCAGCATAGTCAGAGAACTATTGGATGTTAATTGTTGTGGAAAGGTGGATATCCCGAGTAGCTAATGGGATGTAGCTTCAGTGCCCTCACTTAGACATGCCCCTTTCAAGTCTGTACCTAATTTTGCATTAAGAATTTCTCATTAATTTTCTTGACGGAGATCAGAAAAAGTATATACATTTCTGGCCCTACAAAATCTGCATCTATCCCCGTGAGTAAGGTAAAATGACTTCCATTATTTTTTCTATTAGAAATACACATGGGCCGTTTATAGAATGTTTTTAAATAAAGTTTTGAGTTAATTTAAGTATCTATATATAAAACTACAAATGAGTGTCTCATAATATATATTACTTGATATAAATGGAGGGAGTTCATTTTTGACATTTTTTTTTTACGTTTCAGTTCTGAGTGATAGAAAAACAATGAATGGGGTTTTCATTGTTACTCTCTTTCTTAGTTAGGAAAAAAGAACTCTCGAGAGATTTGGGATTTGAGTGCAGATGAGTAAAAGACTGATTTTACTTAAATGTAATCTTGCTTCATTTTACCCTACATGATATGCTGTATGTTGGTGCTGATGATGTTTACAGAGTCGCATTTTACTTGCTAACAATTCAAAGTCAGGAATTAAAGTATGACATTGTGTAACTGGCAAGAAGCTTGTGGTGGATATAGAGTAGATAATGAGTCATCTTGACAGCTTCTGTTTACATACGTTACATATAAAGTAAAAGAATTGATTACCTATAAGTGTATTTTAGGTTTATTTTCTCATAAACAGTATTTTACATGTATCTCAATATATATAATACCTAAAAGTGTAACCTCTAGGTAGTATTATTAATGCACTTAAAAAGGTATTTTAAGAGCCAATTTTTGAAGATAATCCTTGCTTCTTTTTGTTGCATTTTCAAATTATTTGGTTTCTAAAAAATGTTTGGCCTATATTTAGATCCTATACAAAGTCACAAAGGCATAAATCATGGTCTCACAGAAAGTTCTCCAGGTTTCCATGTTGTGAGATATTGTCCTTCTTTAGAACTTCCTAAGGATATTAGCTTGATATTTTTGAATCATTCTGGGTTTTTTTTAATGGATCAATGATTTCCTTTATTTTGTCACATTTTGGCATGCTATCCTTTCGATGGGAGTGAGTCTTAATTTGAATTTATACAATTACCTAGATATCCTTAGTGTGAAACTACCACGTGGCTTACATTCCGGAAGTCCTCATTTCTCATCTCTTTGTTACCATTGGCTTTAAAATATCACTGGGAGGTAGTTATATGAAATAGTTATCTGTTACATGTGTGTATTTCAACTACTTGGATCAAGGGTACATTTATGGTATATATCTCTCAAGAAAACTGTGGAGCAGTAGGCATCTGAGAGCCATGCAGATGGGTGCACTGGTTTGAAAGTGAACATACTTGTTTTTCCCTCAACATACACACTACTGACTTTTTTCAAGGCATGACTTTCAAGTGAATTAATTTATTGGTTAGCAGACTTGCTTGCCGAGTCCTTATTACCTCTTGAAGCCTCTAAAGGTCATGCCGAACGCTAGAGAAACAAAAAAGACTAATGCACAGTTACGTCTTTTGCAGAAGTGACTGTATTTTGAGCACCTTGGGTGACAGTGTATTTTGCACAGAGTCTTGTGGGAAAACATTAGGCTTTTGGGTGTTGCATCTGTGTAATTGGTTGGGTTGTGAGGGATCTGACTTGCATGAGGATTGTGAAGATAGACCTCACTTATCCTACTAATTAACCGTCTTCAGCACTTGCTCAGAAGCTCATTTGTAATCACACCTGGAGGCAATGCAATGTGGTTCCCTGGTTCTAGGTTTGAACTGTCTTATTTCAAAGGATTTCTGATTTATTTTTTCCATAGAATTTCTCCTTCATTCCAAATTTCCATATACTGACTAATGCAATATAAAGAAATATTATATTGAAGTAAAATAATGCTTTGGGGAAATAAAACAGATTGTTTCAAATGAATGTATGCTTTTCACAGAATAGAGGTGATCTACATGAAACTGTGTGTTTTAATGATTTCAAACACTACCATATAGCACTTTTGAATTGCTTTGGAAGCAAAAGAACAATATATATCTAGGGTTATTACACAAACCACAAGAATCCTCCAAAAAATTTAAGTAGTCTTGTATTTTTTTTTATCCTCTCCCTGGAGAAGTTTTTTTTACCTAATAGTTTCCCTTTAGGATTATTACTAATGCTGTAAATCTGGATCTAAACTTTTTGATTCTTACATCTTGAAAACCAGATTCTTCTTTTGACACTATCCATGTACAGAGAGTGAGATATGGCTTTACTCTTTTAGGATATTTGGGGCCAATGTTATTTTGAACACAGGCATGGGCCTCAAGTTTCTATTTCTTTGTAGATGGGTTGCAATACAACAGTAATGAGTTTTCAGTGGTACCCTCAACATTTTGAGAACTTTGCAAATGTACGCATCTGTCGTGTTAAAAGCGCATTGCTTAGTATCATGAAATATAGTGTCTTTCTCTGTGCCAAATTGGTGAGCAGACATGTAGTTGTGTTTTACTAATGCTGAAGTTGGCTACCTGTGGTTTTATAATAAGTACAAGTCAGAAAAAGGCAAGACAAATGGCCTCTCATACTGAATGCTTGGCGAACTTAATTTGTCCTACTTTTCTGACGAAGCTTTGACTCTAGATTTCATGGAACTTATTTTTTTTTTCTACTTATCGTAGAGTGGATTAGATGGTAGTGATGCACTGGTAGAGATAGTGTTTAGTTATTGACTCAGAATTCATTTCATGATGAATTTTTTGCGTCTTCTTATTGTATGTGTATCTGTATTTACTTTATAGGAAATGGGTTTAGTGAGCTTTGTGTTAAAATCTGACCTAGTAATGGTGACTTCTTCAATTATCAAGGGGTAGAAAATATGTGTGTTGGTATGTTTGTATCAACACATTATTAGGTACTGGATATGAATGTATTTAAATGCCTCTGACATTCTACGGCAAGCATCAATAATTTGCACTCATGGAATCAATTAGCCCAGTGAAAAATGGTAGAGTACTCTGGAGGGTTGTGCTGGCAGCCATCTCTTTGATCTATGCTTAAATTGTAATTTACAGACCAGCTCTATCCCTTAACTTGAATCTGGAATTCATCTGTCGTGACCTTGTACCATTCCCCTAAGTAAGGAGCAGGGGGAACAGGGTTTGGTCTGGTGATCTAAAGTACAAGAACAGAGAAATCCAGCTGAGGAAGAATGAGCCTCAGTATCCTAAATGGTCCTCATCTGTGGTGGGGTTTCTTCACTCTGGCGTTACGATGATAAAACTTGGTAGAGGGGTTTGTGCATCTTTTATACAAATTTTATACAACGTCTTATATTTATAAATTCTTAAATAACAAAATTCCTTTTCTGCATCTGTATTCCAACCATATTAGGGGTACTGATTTTTTTAGATATTTGATATAAAAATATAAATGGTGTAAAGGGACTTTCATGTGTGAATTGTGTTGTGTTGCTTAAGGTTCTCTGGCACTGATGCCTATGCCATCATATAAGCATCATATGTGAAATAAAATGGATTTTTCTATAGTTTAATGATTTCCCTCTGGGGAGAGTTCTGCTGCAGCAATCACACTGCCAGATGAAGTTTATGGGCTATTTGTATAAGTGGTAAGATACTATGAAATAAGAGTGCTTTCATCTGGTAGAAACATGTCTTGACACATGTGTTTTGGATGGAATAAATTTTGGTGCAATATGATGTCACTCAATTTTGCAATGAATTTAATTTCAATTGTATTTATGTATATGCATACCAGTCATGCTTCTAGTTGCTTCAACCTTCATATATGTATTTTTGTCCATATTTTTACTTGAAAATATTTTAAATGGAAATGAAATAAACATTTTATAGTTTGAATAATAAAAGTCCTGCTTTGCTTTTTTTTTTTTAAATTTTAAACCAGTATACATCCCAATAAATCGAAGGCTTTCATTTTAATGATTGAATTTATCAATCATTGACTCTGATTGCCCCAGGATGTTCTTTCTGAAACACAAATATATTAAAAGGCTTCCATGGTTTCACATTTACTTATTTATTTTTCTGGCTGGATAAAATCCAAAAGCCTCTGCACAGTGCAGGACTTTCCATAATCTTCCACCCTTCTTTCTCCAGCTACAAATGACCACTTCTAACCTTCTCTGCAGCCATATTAAATGTTTTATCAGTAGTTTAACAGCAACAGCAACAAAAAGATGCTATTATTCCATTCGACATACTGTGGATTCTTACAGGAATTCTATTTTCCTCCCCCATTCCTATCTTCTGCTTTCCACGTAGCAAATTTCTATCCAATGTTCAAGACTGAGTCCAAAAGTCACCTCTTCCAGAAACCTTCCCCAAGACTGATCCCAGAATACCTCCACCATCTTGGATGCACCTTTTTTGTAGAACTCATTACACCAGTGTAATCAATAGACTTGACTCCCTTCTCTGCCTAAATTTGAAATGGTGTGTGTGTGTGTGTGTGTGTGTGTGTGTGTGGTTTTTTTTGTCTTTCACTGACTAAAGCATAATAGGTATTCAATGTTAATTAAATTAATGTATTCAGTGAATGAATGAATGAACAACTTTTATTCATTAGGTTTCATGATAAGCTTTTCTTAAATGCATTTTTTATTACCTCTAAATTTAAGTAATCCATTAGATTCTATGGAAAGAATATTTCTATGGAATACCTTAACTTCAGAATGTAAGAAAACTAGAGAGTTTCAGTCTCTGTCCCCTCTTCCACTCTTCTCCCATCTCATCATCTCCTCCACTCCCCTCCCATTCTCTCTTTTTCTCTCTTCTCCCCCTGTTCCACCCCCAGTTCATGTAAGTAAGTGAGTCTTGATGGAGGAAATAAACAGTGAAATGACCTATACTACAAACTTTTCCTATGAAAAGACATTTAGGCTTTTATATTTTCAATAATATATATATATATATATATATATATAATTTATTTGTTTCTATTTTCATAATAATAACTTAAAAAATGCTCAGAAATGTAGAGCAAAAGGAACCTAAAGTTCTGATGACCAAAACTCTCTTTGAAGTAGACACAGGAGATTGAGTAACATTTTCCCTGGTGAAATGCTTTGGGAAAACAATAAAAATATTAAAGTAATCACTTTGGCGCCTGTTAAATTTAAACAATTTTGAAAAGAAATATAACCTATGGGATATGTAGATGTACTTACTTTAAAATTAATGAATATGACTGGATATGTGTTTAATAAAATATATGGAAAATTGAGAGAATACATAATGTATAATAATTTGCTTTTAAACGCTCATTAGGCTATTACATATGCTGGTTTAGGTTCACAAAGACTTTTGCTGCTGAAACACATCTAAAATTTTTCTACTTGAATTTGTAGCCTATGTCTAACTTACAAAGATTTGAGATCTTTATAAGCTGTAATAAGCATTACGTAAGCTGGGATGGGGTGGGTGAGCCATGGATAACTATTGCTTTTGCCTCCACATGCCCTAAAGATTATATTTGCAGACTTCCTAGAGCCCTGACTTTGACAATCAAGTCTTCATAGCCATCTTGTTGTTTTTATAGTCTTAAGCCTAAGAACACCTGGTCACCAGCAGGCATGGGATAATTCTCTCAAAAAATGTTTGATGTTTGAAAGAATTCAGAAACAAAAAATGTAATTAGGATTCATTACCTTTTAAAACTTAAGCTTTGAAGATTTATTAATCTCTGAAAGATGTGAAGCAGGACTTCAAAGTTGTTAATTCAGGTTAAATACTACAAAAATTGAAACACCCTCTGGCTATAATAAAATAACTAAGTATAAATGAGTATAACCCTAGAAAAGTGTGAGCAAGCCAGTTATTTTCCTCTCACTTTAATTTTTCGTATAAGAAAATCTTGCTTTTGTCACAGTAATTAACATTGTAATTATACAACAACATGTTATGACCATCATTCCTTCCATTTCCTAAAAGCTAAAGACACCATAAAGATTTGTTTCATTTTCTGGATTCTGCCTTAAACTTATGTTTACTTCTTACCCCCACATTGCTGTGTTTCTTTCACAATTTCTTGCTTAAGGAAGCAGTGAAAGCAGAAACACCTCCCCAGCCATATAATGGGTAAGGGGTGCAAGAGATAGAAAACGGTTAGCAGTTTGTATTGTGTCTGCTTCATGAAGTTGGGGCGCTACTTTTTTCTCCTAATCGTTCAGATGTATTGATAACATTAGGGCCTCGGGTGCCATAAACAGTATACCCAGATGTGATCTAGTCCTAGGACGTTGGGAAGGCTTTCCTGAAGATGCAGTATGAAATGATATTGAAGGATGGGTGAGCGTTAGCCAGGTAAAGTGGAGGCTGGATGTGGAATGTTGTAGGCAAAGCAAACTGTGTGATAAAGGGCCTGAGCCAGAAAAAGTAGGGCTTGTTTAATTAAGGAAATAAAAGCAAGACCAGTGCAACCAGAGCACGGAGACATCAATAATGCACCTCTAAGAGAGAAGTAATTGTGGAGGACTTATTTGTCAATGTTCAAGATTTTTGTTTTTACCCAGTATAATGGAGATGGCAGAGACAAATGAAATTCACTTATAATATGAGCGTTCAAGTTTACCAAAGTTTCAAATCTTATCCTCTCCTAAAATCCCTGAAAAGAATCATTTCAAATAGTAAACAATCATTTCCATTTACTTCTTTTCATTTTATTTTTTTCATATTTGAGAAAGAGAGAGAGAGAGAGAGAGAGAGAGAGAGACAGAGCACGAGCAGGGAAGGGGCAGAGAGATGAAGACAGAATCTGAAGCAGGCTCCAGGCTCTGAGCTGTTAGCACAGAGCCCAGTGCGGGGCTCGAACTCAGGAGAGGTGAGATCGTGACCTGAGCTGAAGTTGGAGGCCCAACTGACTGAGCCACCCAGGAACCCCTACTTCTTTTTTATTATTGTTATATTCTATCCAATTAGTTTATATCACCAAATAATAAGCTTGAGACATACACTTTGCAGGAATTACATAAGCAACAAATACAGGAAATCTTTTTTTTTTTCCAGAAATTTTGTTTTCTCTCCTTAGCATGTTTTCCCTCCTCTCCTCCAAGTTAGATTACCTCTGACCCACATTGCTGAGTGCTCACCAACATTTATCTCAAGGACAATCTGTGATTTTTTTTTTTTTTTGAGAAATATTTTTCTGGTGCTATAGTTTTTTAACCTAGTGATAATTTCTAAAATGTATTTTTTTGCCCAAATGAAAATATTTAAAAAAATACCTTGCATGACATATTATTAAACAGAGTTACTATCTTAGAAGAAAAAAAATTCTTCATTTGAATGTAATGTTTTAATATGAAAAATGCCAATAATTACTTCAATTTTTTCCTGGTTCTATAGAAATAGAATGAATTTTTAGTTTTTTCTACTCTTCATAATTCACAATGTATGACAAGTGACTTTCCTGGCAAGATAACCTGAATTTTGTTTAAAGAATTAGAGAAATAAACATTATTTGATATCATTTTAAAAACGCTTACGTGGAAAACAGGGAATTATCTGATATCCCTCCCACCCTAGCTTCATTAAGATATAATTAACAAATAATATTGTATAAGTTTAATGTATATAATGTGATGTTGTGATACATGTATATATTGTGAACATGATTATCACATTAACATTAGGCATCACATCCATCACCTCACATAGTTACCACCTTTTTGCAGTGACAACTTTTAAGATTTACTCTCTTAGCAAATTTCAACTCTACATGTTCATTATCCATTCATTTGCCATCAGGCACTTAGGTTGTTTTTATGTCTTAACAATTGTGAGTAATGCTGTAATGAACCAGGTTGTGTAGCTATCTCTTTGAGATTCTGATTTCACTTCCTTCGGTTATATCCAGAAGTGGGATTCCTGGGTCATATTATAGTTCTATTTTTTTTTTTTTTTTTTTGAGGAATCTCTACACTGTTTTCCATAGTAACTGTACCGATTTACA
The DNA here is from genome assembly GCF_018350195.1 of Panthera tigris. NCBI lineage: Eukaryota > Metazoa > Chordata > Mammalia > Carnivora > Felidae > Panthera > Panthera tigris. The sequence goes on from NC_056663.1 coordinate 87,362,681, forward strand.
TCCCTACCAATAGTGTGCAAGGACTTTGTCCACATCCTCACCAATACTTGTTATTTCTTGTCCCTTTGAAAAAAGCAATTCTAACAGATGTGAGGTGGTATCTCATTGTGGTTTTGATTTGCATTTCCCTGATGATGAATGATGAGCACATTTTCATGTACCCATCAGCCATTTGTGTATCTTTTTGGAAAATGTCTATTCAGGTACTCTGCCCATTTTAAAAATGGATATTAAAATGGATTTTTTTGGGGGGCGCCTGGGTGGCTCAGTCGGTTAAGCGTCCGACTACAGCTCAGGTCACGATCTCGCAGTCTGTGAGTTCGAGCCCTGCGTCGGGCTCTGGGCTGATGGCTCAGAGCCTGGAGCCTGTTTCAGATTCTGTGTCTCCCTCTCTCTCTGCCCCTCCCCTGTTCATGCTCTGTCTCTCTCTGTCCCCAAAATAAATAAACGTTAAAAATAATAATAATAAATTAAAAAAAAATAAAATGGATTTTTTTTTGCTATTTATAGGAGTTTCTTACATATTTTGGATATTAGTCCCTTATCAAATATATGGTTTACAAACACTTTCTCCTATTTCACAAGTTGCCTTTACATTTTGTTGATTATTGCTTATGTGGTGCAGAAGCTTTTTTGTCTTAATGGAGCTCCACATGTTTAATATGCTTTTGTCACTTTACTTTTGGCAATAAAACTATTGCCAAAACCAATGTCAAGAATTATTTTTTATTGTTTTCTTCTAGGAGTTTTATGGCCTCGAGATTTACGTTTAAGTCTTTAATCCATCTTGATTTAATTTTTGTGAGTGGTTCCAGATAGGGGTTAAATTTCATTATTCTGCATGTGATTGTCCAGATTTCCCAGCACTATTTATTGAAGATTGTCTTTCCCTATTGAGCATTCTTGGTTTCCTTGTCAAATACTAGTTGGCCGTATATGCATGAATGTATTTCTGGGCTCGATTCTGTTCCATTGGTCTATGCAACTGTTTTCATGCCAGTACCATACGGTCTGATTACTAAGCTACATAATAAAGTGTGAAATCAAGACGGGTTGTCCCTCCAGCTTTGTTCTTGTTTCTCAAGATTGCTTTGGCTATTCAGGATCTATTATGGTTGGTTCCACACAAGTTTTAGAATTTGTTTCTATTTCTATAGAAAAATGCCATTGAAATTTTGATATGGATTGTATTTGATATGATTCCATTTGATATGGAATTCTGATAGGGATTGTAGATTGCTTTGGGTTGTAGGGACATTTGACAATGTTACTCCCTCTGATCCAATAACATGGGGTATCTTCCCATTTATTTGTGTCTTCTTCAGTTTCTTTAATCATTGTCTTACGGTTTTCAGTGTACACATTTTTCATTGCCTTGATTAAACTTATTCTTCAGTATTGTTTTTGATACTATTGTGAATAGGATTGTTTTCTTTATTTCTCTTTCAGGTAATTTGTTGTTAGTACCTAGAAATGCAACTGATTTTTATGTTATTTTGTATCCTGCAACTTTACTGTATTCATTTATTAGGTCTAATAGTTTTTTGACAGAGTATTTAGAGTTTGCTGAATATATGATAGTGTCATCATCAGACAAAGAAAGTTTTACTTCTTTTTGATTTGGATTACTTTCATTTCTTTTTCTTGCCTAATTACTCTGGCTAGAACTCCCAGTACCAATCTGAATAAGAATGGTGAGAATTGTTGTTGGTCTTAGAAGAGCTTTCCACCTTTTACCATTAAAGGTGACAGCTATGGTGTGTCACATTACAGCCTTTAATAGGCCGAGATATGTTTCTTCTACACTTAATTTGTGGAGAGTTTTTATCATAAAAGGATGTTCAATTTTCAAATGCTTTTTCTGCATTTATCGAGATTGTATGATTTTTATCTTTAATTTTACTAATGTGGTTTATGGCATTTATTTATTTGCTTATGTTACACTGTCTTTCCATCCCAAGAATAAATCCAATTTGGTCATTATGTATGATCCTTTTAATGCTGTTGAATTTGGTTTGCTAATATTTTGTTGAGAATTTTTGAATCTATGGTCATCAGGCTAGGCTCCCCAGCCAGATGGTGCCACTAGCTAGACTCTGTGTTCAGGTTGAACGGCAGGCTGGGCTTTGTGATTAGGCAGTCAGTTGGCTGTGATCCACTCTTTGGCAAGGCCTGTGCCTGGGGTCCCTAGTCAAGCAGGGTTCCCAGCTGTACCTTATGGTTGGGTGGGACTGTTGGCTATGCTCCATGATTGGGTGGAGCTACTGGCTGGGCTCTGTGCCTGGAAGACACCACAGGTTATATGGGTAAATACTGTTGGCTCAGGTCCAAGTCTGTCTGGGGTCGCTGGCTCCCTTGCGGACAAAGCCAGAGGTTAAGCTCTGCAGTCGGGCAAGTCTGCTGGTTTGACTCTGCCTGAGAAAGGCCCCAGGATGGGCTCCACAGTTGCCCAGAGTGTCTGGCCAGGCTTGCCGGGCAGGCAGGATTGGAGACTATTCTCAGCAACTGGATTGGGCACTGACTTTCTTCCCCGCCTAGGAGGGCTCTAGGATGTGCCCTGAAGTTTTCCACAGTATCCCAACAAAAGATTTAAGTCTTTGAGTTTTCCTCTTGATTGGAGGAGATGTATAAATTTAGGTATTGTATAGCAGAGGCCAGTACCTGGAAGAACAGAACTATAATAGTATTATAGTCACACAGTGCACAGAGATAAGAAATAATAGTCACACAGAGCACACAGATAAGAAATGGAGAGAGAATGTTGCCTGGTTTCCTGTAGCTTTCCAGTTCAAAGTTTGTAGTTTCCAGTTCAAACTGCATTCCTGATAAAAGATTCTTTAAGACATGGTTATTTCCTTATCATGTTTCCTCTTTTACTTTAATTACTTGAATTGGTATTTGTTCCTTACAGCCCAAAGAGTTTTAGATAATAGGATATAATACATCATCACAACCTTTAAGGCTGAAAAGTATGTTTTTGACTGCTTCTGGGAGCAGAAGACAATACAGCAATCATCGCTGGACATGTTTTCAATTACCACCTACCTGAAACCACAAGGCCAGGGTAGCTGCCAACTTGAACAAAATATGAGACATAGAGGCTAGCATCAATGGACTACCATACATTGGGTCATCGTCCCAAACAGACATTCATCTTAGATCCAAATTCTCAGTAGTTTCCCATTGTGGTTTTCCCTTTTAATTCCTGTCTCATTCCATTCCTCCTCAGCTCGTGCAAGCTTGCTCCCTGGAACTATGCTCTTCCCTTTTACATTTTCTTCAATGGAAAACCATCAATTCACATAATCTTCAACTGCCAATTTTATTTGCTCATGCAATCAAAAAGTATCCGTTGAGTAACTGACATTTTCTAGGCACCATGCTTGAGTTAGATTATGGGTGCAAAGTGCAAAAGACATGTTTTCTGAACTCAAGTTTCATTTCTATGTAGAGTACTCCTAAATGTGATGGGGTAGGGGAGAAGAGGTGGTTTGTTCTTATACTTTATATTTACTTCCATGTGGAAGGAGCCATGTTAGGGAAACACTCTTAGCCTCATTCTAAAGGAGTCGTGTCCTAATTTTACTGGTGAGCTTGGAAAGGAAAACAAAAAACAAAACAAAACAATACTAATTATGTGTGTGTCTTTTCTCTCTTGGGAGCCATCCTGATCTCAGAGGGCATTAATTCCGCATGCCGCTCCATGCCCTTACAGAGTCAGAAATCCTTGGGAAGAGGCCAAAAATGGTACAATGCCCGCAATGGGATGGGCAAATCTTTCTAATCCTAGAGTTCAATATTAGAACGTCTACTTGCCCTTAGCTATGAATCACATTCTTTTACATTAGCTGTATCAGCAATAAAGATGATGTTTTTGTGCCCTTATCTGCCTTAAAATCTTCACTTATGTTTTCTTGATTTATAATTTAGGCGGGGAAGAGAAGTGGTATTTATCAGCCTCCCCAAGAATATTAACAATGTGTGTCTCGAATCCTCTCCTCTCACCTGAGCTCTTGCCTGTAATCTAATGATTAGGAGCTGTGTCCAGATGGAACTTTCACTACCTCAAATTCAGCACTTCATAAATGGAAATGCGCTCAAATTTCCAATCATTTCATCAAAAGAAATTGGGGGGGTGGTAGTAACTCAGGGGTAGAGCATTTGACTGCGTAAAAAGAAATCATGAGTTTACCACCAAACCTGCCTACTTCAGTCCCATGCTCCTTTATTCATCAGCTCATTCAGGCTTGAAAGTTAGGAGTTCCCTAGGATTCTTCTTCGTCATCATCCTCCATAAACCAGGCACAAACACCTGTTGTTTTTTTCTCCTGAATTTCTAATTCATCTGCCTTTTTATCTCCAATCCTAATCTAGACTTTATTGGATTATTGGAAAGCTCATCAGCTAGATTTTGCTGATCCCAAACTTTTCCTCTCAAACTCTAGCAGAGCTAATGATGTAACCTTGCTCAGTAGCCACTTTGACGATATTATTCCCTTCAGAAACACCTTCGATGGCTTCCATATTCAGATCAGACTCACTTTCCTGGCTTACAGGCTTTGCTGTAAGTGGACATGATGCAATCAACGCCTCTGTATTTACTACCCTTGAATTTACTCAGACTTAACTCTTGTAAACCAAAAGCATGGTATGCTTAGCATAAATGTCTTTTCTCAAATTGCAAACCACATACACACATCATTGAAAATCAACTTCTCCCCTCTGGACCATCTCCTCCAGATGCTGAAGGACCAATGCAAAGCCCAATACTCTTGACCTTTAGTGCATTTACAGTTATAACACTTAGTTTTACATTTAACCACATACTGTATTAAATTGTATGTTTCTGTGGCTTATCTTTCTTCTTTATATAAGCTGAATTACTGTGAGTTTCTAGGGCTGAAGAATCATTGTATATTTTCCATACCATAACATTTATTGTTAACTATACAGCAGATACAAAATAAATATTTAATGACTGATTAACTTACAAATTAAAAAAAAAAAACCTGTCTTCACCTAAGAAATGGTTTGATTTAATAGCCTGAAATTTAAGAGTGATTTGATAATCAGAATCTCTACTCTGACCTCTTTGACTTTCTGTGTTGCTCTAGGCAAGTCATTTTAGCTATTCTGAATGCATTTTCTTAATACAAAATGGAAATAAGACTTGTCATCGGTCTTATTCATAAAGAGTGGTGAGGAGTATCCTAGTCAATGCAAAGCACATGGCTAATACAAAGTTTAATAAAAGTGATAAATAACACCTATTACAAAATTGAACCATTGTTCAATTTCTTCTGCCCTTTCAGTTCTTTGATTCAATATTCTCTCACTAAAATCTGAGAGCTTTAATTTGAGAAAGTGTTTTACTAATAATCATAGACTTTCTACATTAACCTTTTCTTATCATTAGGCACACCTGGATGATATCAAATTATTCTTTTAAGGAAATCAATATATCACTATAAGTGCATAGAGAAACATCTGGTAATGAAACTTCAGATAAGGGAAACCTGGGTGTGAAAAATGTTTATTAGAGCAAGATAGTAAAACAGGTGGCCCCAACTTAAGTTCTCTTCACAGAAAGAACAACTAGCAACGACCCATAGATAAGACACCTTTATGAAGATCCTAGAACCTGAGGTTGGGGCTGACGCAGCCCCTTGGATGACCAAAACCAAGAAAAATCACGTTAGAAAGGTAAGAGGACTGATTTTGTTTTGATTGCATCTACTTTCCAATAGATGTTGTCAGTGCCACACCACACGTAGGGGGTCCCCCTGCCCCCTGCCCCAGCCTATGATTTCTCTAGTGGGAAGAGGAAAACCCAAAGTGGACACCCAGTTTCACCAGCGTTCTGAAGACACTTTCTATGAGCCCCATTTAGGTCTTGCCTCACAGGGAGGGATCGCCAGGGAAACCTGCTAGAGATGGAAAAGGGGAACAAGGCTCCTAGTCACGGGCATGCAGACCTTGGCAGACAGTGTTCCTGTTGGCAGAGGTGAGCATATGCAGACCCAAGCTGGTGGTCCTGTCTGGCCATGGAGCTCGGTCAGCAGTTCTGTCCAGTTTGGAGCCAAAGCCATCAGGCTGTCCCAGTGGCAGAGCATATTCTATTGCCCCACTCAGACAATAAAGCGAGCTAGCATCCATTTAACTGATGGACATAGTTTCTACCTCCACCCAACCACTGAGACCCAAATGTTTTGTCTGGCCAGGTACCTTGAGAAGCCACAAGTCTTTTTGGCACAATTATAGGTAACATCTGTAAAATTTAACACCAAGAAGAATTCAGTAATAGCCCTCAAGTCCCTTCACAAGTGAAGGGGTAAATGGTTTTTGAGGTAGCGGAATGCCCAGAGATTGTACCAACTCGTAAAGGTTTCCTGTAGGTGCATATATACTGGTCCCCCTCCCATACTCAGATGTACATGCGTATAGAGCATGAATAAATCAAGAAATTGGAAAAAAAATAGGAAGCTAATTAGAAGTAAAATCAAATGCAGCCAGAGGTAAGATAAAAACAATTAATGCTTAACAAATGTATACTGTGTGCCTTTAGCACTGCTCTGAGCACTAAGTATATACTGACTCATTTAAACCTCATGACAACTTTATGAGGTCCACATTATCAGGAAGCAACTGAGGTAAGTTGCAGTCAAATAACTTGTTGAAAGTCACATACAAAGCGTTTGGCACATTTTAGATGTCTTTAAACAAAAACATTGAAAATCATTCCAATCCTCCAAATGCCAAAAGTTTTATCTTTTAGTCTGTTTGTGAAGTATTGAAATTTCCTTGCTTACTGGGCAAGAGCAAAGAAACTTCCATCAATAAGAGTATTGATGATGAGTTTTACTGATTCTTTAGGATATCCATAGGTCACGGGACATACTAGTGTTGATCTGGACAATTCTTACCTAGCTGCAGGGAGATGTTAGGAGTAGAAGCATAATTTGTGGCATTCTCTCACCACTGAAACGTCCTGCTAATAGTAAGGCAATTCAGGCCAAATTGCAGGCATCATTGCTACATCCTTTCATGAAGCTAGTAAAAATAATTTTACTTCTTTTTAAAAAAAAATGTTAATGTTTGTTTAGTTTTGAGAGAGAGAGAGAGACAGAGCATGAGCAGGGGCGGGGCAGAGAGAGAGGGAGACACAGAATCGGAAGCAGGCTCCAGGCCCCGAGCTGTCAGCACAGCTGACAAGTTCAAGCTGTGGGGCTTGAACTCACGAACTGCAAGATCATGACCTGAGTTGAAGTTGGAGGCTAAACCCACTGAGCCACCCAGGTACCCCAAAATGACTTTACTTCTAATTAATGATTCCAGATTCCTCTTAGTTTCTTGGTCTCAGAGTTTCTTTCTTTCTTTCTTTCTTTCTTTCTTTCTTTCTTTCTTTCTTTTTCTTATTTTACCATTTTTAGTGGGAAATTTTAACACTTCCTCAGAAGTTCCTTAGTTCAAACCCACAAGACAGTAAGATACAGAATGTTTGAAAATCATGGGGCACCTGGGTGGCTCAATCAGTTAAGCAGCCGACTGTTGATATCGGCTCTGGTCATGATCTCACCATTTGGGAGATTGAGCCACACCTTGGGCTCTGTGCTGACAGCATGGAGCCTGTTTGGGATTCTCTCTCTATCCCACTCTCTCTGCCCCTCCCCTGCTCATGTGCTCTCTCTCTCTTTCTCGCCATCAAAATAAATAAACTTTAAAAAAATGTTTGAAAATCACAATTATATATAAGTAATCATATATTTACATATAATTATATTTATATAATTAGTTGTATATGTTATATATAAAATTATATATATGTAATACCCATTAGGCAAATATTACTTTTGAGTATCCATGGGCCACTCATAAAACCTGAGTTTCTATTGGGACTCAATGAAAACCTACTAAATCTCAAGGAATCAGTATCTTGGAGACTATGACAATAATATAGCAAATTTGGAAATCAATAATAAAAGGATAGCTTTAAAAAGTTTGTGTATCTTGGGGCACCTGGGTGGCTCAGTTGGTTAGGCGGCCAACTCTTGATTTAGTCTCAGGTCATGATCTCACGCTTCTGAGATGGAGCCCCGCCTCTGGCTCTGCATTGACAGTGTGAGCCTGCTTGGGATTCTCTCTCTCCCTCTCTCTGGCCCTCCCCTGCTCATGCTCTCTCTCTCAAAGTAAATACACATTTTTTTTTTAAAAGTTTGTATATCTTAAAAATAACCTGCTAAGAAACTCCTGAGTAGAAGCCATGTATGAAATACTTGGAAGGAGAGGATAGCGAAGAAAACAACAATCCAGCCCTCTTGGGTTGCAGCGAAGCATTCTAAGCAGGAAATTTAGGAGGCGAGGGGAATGTAGATGTCGGTACAGCAGAAAATAACAAGCACAGTACATCAGGACGGCGGCCACAAAAACAGGAGATGAACTGCACCCACTGATTGGGTGAAAGATCATGAACTGAGGACCAGCCCAATAGTATTTTTAAAAGATAATAGTTTTGAGTGAATTAACCATAATAAGGCAACAATGTGTTCCACTAAAATCGGTTTTTAAAAAGGAAGGGAAGTTATTTAACAAGAAATTTAATGATGTCAAGGCACTTGACAGAATGGCGCGTCCCAGTGAGATCATTGTCAAGGTGTGTTGCAAAATACCCCAACTTTTTCAGTTATTTATGCATCTGAGGTTCATAAAAGAGAGCATAAAATAAAGAAGAATAAGGATGGTTAATCTATTTTATCCATAGACTAGTGCTATCTGCTATTTCACTGTCCAGGGAATTCACACTATTATTGAGGATTCAGAGTAAAACCAAGTGTATAACAACCTTTCTGGCTTCTCAGATTGCCTGGCAGAATTTCTGACCTAATAATTGGAAGTTTCCATGTGGTGTGATTTTTAAGTACTAATATCATATGAATCACAAGATATTCTCCACAAAGTTTTTAGAAGTTTATTTATTTATTTGATGGGGGGGGCAGTGAGTGAGTAGGAGAGAGGAAGAGAGAGAAGGTGAGACAGAGAATCCCAAGCAAACTCTGTGCTGTTAGTGCAGAACCCAAAGCAGGGCTCAATTTCACCAAACGTGGGATTATGACTTGAGCCAAAGCCAAGAGTCAGATGCTTAACCAACTGAGCCACTCAGGTACCCCAGATATTCTCCACAATTTACCTGTAATAACCTTTTAGCCGCATGATAAAATAAATGTGGCAATGGAAGATCATTTCACTGACTTTCATTTGAGTTCCAATATGAATATGGATTTTAAATTACTGATTTATCCAATAAAATCTTTTTCCTTCATTCACCAAATGGGAGTCTTATCTCCATTATACAAGTGCAAAGGTAATTTATGCTTTTAAACTGGAAATTGACTATTGCAACCCTGATTTGCTTTATACAACGTTTCCTGTCTTAGCTGAATTTTCCAGGTTATAATAAATGAATGATTGTGATGTTTTATAACATACATTAAAGTTTCTTTTACTGGTGGCATATGTTTCTATCATAGTTCCTCAATATTGTTAGTTCTATCATAGTTCCTCAATTTGCTGTTAAATAAGTCCCTTCCCTTTGCTAGAAAATGATTTTTATAAATGTGCAAATTATGTAGTTTAATTCAAAAATTTAATTCATTCAACAAAGAATAAGCAACCACAATGTGCCAGGTTGAGTGCTGTGTAGTTAAAGATAAAGCACAGTTTTTCTCAAGTAATTAAGAGTCTGGTGATGAAAGAGACCCATAAACAGATACAAGATAGTATTTTAAGGGCCTTATAGAGGCATGCGTGGGCATTAGGGGAGCATTTAATAGTAACACCGAATTCCAGTTAAGGAGAATAGAGATGAAATCCTGGAGGATTGATTCATAAACTGAGCATTAAAGGTGATGTGAACAAAGGGTCATGGGAGGGTTGGGATTGTGGAAAACGTTTCAGCATGTGCACTGCCATCGTGCAACATGTATAGTGCCAAGGAGCAGGACTTAGAGATAGAGATAAGGGGATGTATTCATTTCCTATTGCTGCTATAATAAATTACTGCATACTTAGTGGCTTCAAACCACATGAACATGTTATCTTACAGTTGTGGCGGTCGGAAGTCTGAAATGGGTCTTACAGAGCTAGAATCAAGGTCAGCAGAGCTGTGTTCTTCCTGGTGCTTTGGGGAAGACTCTGTTTCTTTGCCTTTCCTGGCTTTCCTGCATTCCTTGCCTCATCGCCACTTCTCGGCATCACTCTGACCTCTGTTTCTGTTGTCACATCTCCTCCAGCTGTGACATCCCGCCTCCCTCTTGTAAGGACTAGGATCCCATTGGATCTGGCTCACCCACATAATACTGAATAATCTCATCCCAAAATACTTAATCGCATCTACAAAGTCCATTTTGTTATGTAAGGTAATATATTCACAGGTGTCGGGGACTGGGACGCAAGTGTCTTTGGCAGACCCTTATTCTGTCCACTGCAAGGAACACGTTAAAAAAGTATTGAGGAGGACTGGTCTCTTACGAACATGGTGTGGGATGAATGAAAAAGAAAGTAAAAACTCTCAGGTGTTTAAACTTATCTCACTTTTAGAAATGTTACCAACTAAAATGGAGAACACAAGGGGTGCCTGGGTGGCTCAGTCGGCTAAGCCTCTGGCTTTGGCTCCGGTCATGATCTCGCGGTTCATGGGTTTGAGCCCCAGGTCGGGTTCTGTGCTGACAGCTGAGAGCCTGGAACCTACTTCAGATACTGTCTGTTTCTCTCTCTGTCTCTCTCTCTCTCTGCTCCTCCCCCACTCATGCTCTGTCTCTCTCTCAAGAATAAATAACATTAAAATTTTTTTTTAATAAAATAAAATGGCGAATACTGGAGGAAAAGCCTTTTCCTCCATGTGGAGCATGTGGAGGTTGAGGTACCTGTGGAAGCCAACAGGAGATTTCCAGCAGGTATGTTGCTATCCGGACCCGAAGCCTGGAGGAAAACTGTACTGGAGGTTTAGATTTGCATGTTCCCAGCCTCCAGAGAGCAGGGTTGGATTCATGTTGGATGAAAATACACAGGAAAAGATTGAGAATGAGAAGCACAAGAATGAGAAGCTAGCATTTAGAGGTGTTTGGAAAATGGGCAGCTCTCCATGTTGGCTGGGGAGGACTTGTCAGAAACGGAAAATCAGGAGAAGAGAGTATCTCGGCAGCCAAGAGATAGAGCAATGGTGTTGACACTGTGCTCCCCCAAAGTCCCACTAGGTGTCACTATAGTTCATGGTAGAGAGAGGAGGGAGTAGATGGGACTCCAAGCCTGTCACCAAAATCAGAGAGGCTGCTTTTATTTGAGTTATTGGTCTGCAATATTTTTTCATGGGGTTTAATTTAAGTGAGGGGTTTTGTGATAAAACTGCGTTTATGTTTGGAAAACCTCTAGAGTAGAGAGTTTGAGGTAGAGTGAATGATGAATGTCACATGGTTGTTTGGCTGAGCATCCTGTGAATGTAGCCAAAAAACAGTGTGGCTACTGATTACTTTTATCAATCTGGGTAATTGATGGTGAGTGCTATCGGTCCCCTGGGTTCTCAGAGCATCTTTACCTCTCATGGTCCTTTCCACACTCTATTTTCATTTTTGTTTTCACTCCTCTGTGTATCCCTCTCTACTCTGTAAACACACTCAACATCATACCAGTGACTTTCACCTTTGTATTGCAAGTGTAAAAAGATGAAGGAAAATGTATTCGCTAGACTTTGTCTTAAGGAGAACACTGCCTGTCTTCAGGCAGAGGCGACAGACCTCATAAGCATGCTCAAGCAAAACAGGATGCTCCCTAAACTGCTATGCATGAGAAAGAGAGATAAATGTCTTGTTCCTGAGGCAAAAGGAGAGAGAGAGAAAAGAAGAAAGAACAAAGAATCAAGGAAGAAAGAAAGATCCAAAGAGAAGGCAGATTGTATGACACAACTCTGTCATACAATTGCCTAAATTGTCAATAATGTTTGGATGCTTATAAACCCTTCTCTTCAATAACTGATAAAAGCTATGAATTTTTGGCTGAGCTAATGTAGAGCAAAATAGAAGCAGTGTGTGCGGAGGAGGTATTTGAAAAAAGTGCCACGAAAATGTAATATACTGAGAATTTGAAGCTATCACGAAGAGGCTTTGTACTATAATAGGCCAAGGGTATTTGAAATGGGACATTTTAGACCCGTGTTGCCCAATAAAAGTATTATATGAGTTAAAAAAGCAAGCCACATATGTAATTTTAAATGTCCTTGTAGTCACGTTGAAAAAGTAACAGTAAGAGTGGAATTAATTTCAAGAATAAATTTTATTTAACAAAATATATCCAAAATATTTTCATGTAAGCATTCAATCACTATAAGAGTTATCAATGAAATATTTTCCTTTTTGGGGGGACTACATCTTCACAACCTGATGGGCATTTTACACTCGCAGTGCATTTGAGTTTGAACTAGCCGCCTTCCAAGGGCTATTTCAATAGTCGCATGTGGTTAGTGGCTTCCATATTGGACATCAAAACTCTAGGTCTCCACAATATAGGTAGTCTGCAGCCAATACTAAGATTTCATTTTCATTTCTCTTCTGGAACTGCATCTTGGATGGTGCTTTGTCGTCTTCCCACTTGGCCTGTCAATGATTGCTTATGGCAGTCTGTGGAGTTTTAGAGATTGGAATCTATGCATGTATGGGCATGGCATCAAGGAAATGTCAAAAAAGCTATTTAGTATAAAATGCAGATATTTCATAATTAAAATAGATTCCTTCTGTGTAAGCAGTGTCATAACATACATTAGTAGTGACCTCATGTATAATCAAGGCCAGAAGTTATTCTGATATGATGAGGAAGCACCGGGAGCCACACTAGGGACCTTAGACTTCACTTTGCTTTGCTTATGCCATGGGTAATTTTAAAACTCAAAATTATTACTAAAGCTTGAAATTCTTTTTTCTTTTAAATTATGTTAATGTTTATTTATTTATTTTGAGAGAGAGTGATAGTGAACAGGGAGAGGGGCAGAAAGAGAGGGAGACTGAGAATCCCAAGCAGTGCAGAGCCTGATGCAGGGCTTGAACTCACTAACCGCGAGATCATGCCCTGAGCCAAAATCGAGAGTCAGATGCTCAACTGACTGAGCCACCCAGGTGCCCCTGAAGCTTGAAATGCTAATTCATGTAAGTCTGGTTTGATAATTCAGCCCTTTGTATTTTTTTTTCATTAAGAGGGTAGCATATTTAATATGGAGAAAATGAAGTCTATGAAGATATGCCTAATAACTTGGTTGCTAATACAGCCCTAATTATTAAGCAAGTACTTGATTGTTTGGTGGAGCTTACTTCAGCTAGAGTGGTGCAGTCCTACCCGGGAGCTACTAGCCACAGATGGCTATTTAAATTGTAATTAATTAAAATTAAATAAAAATGCAGGGCTTCATTTGTACTACTAGCCTTATTTAAAATGTTCAATAGACATATATGACTAGTAGCTATTCTATGGACAAGACGAATATCCAGCACTTCCAACGTGGCAGAAAGTTCTGTTGACCAACACTGCTCTATAACTTAGAGGTGTGATTGAGACATAGAGTGTCACAAGTTAGAGAGAGACTTGGTTTTTAGTTAGGGCATTCCAGTAAAATAGGCAGAGATATTAAGAATGTAACAAGAAAAATAATTTGTTTTGGTTCTGAGAGATGAAGGAAGGTTCAGGAAAGGGGAATGTTCTAATGGGGAGAGACGGAGGGAATTGGGGAGCCAGGTAAAGCTATATGTTCTGCCATTTGTGGGCACTACGTGTTTAACAGCATTACTGAACTTGAGACTAGGCCAACGTGTGTGTGTGTGTGCGTGTGTGTGTGTGTGTGTGCGTGTGTGTATTTCCTGTTAAAACAACTAAGTTTAAGTTTCAGATATGGATCGGTCTGGATGTAGATGGTACCAAGAAAAATAAGGCTCTGGAATCCTAGCAATTGTGAGAAAGACCTTGACTTTACTAGTATTTTAGAATTTGTGATTCAGGCCATATATCCAGGTTCCTAAGAGGCACAAGGAAGATGGATTTAATATTTTGATTATATTAGCCCATGATGTCTAGCAAGGTGTCTAGCATTAAATAAATCCTCAATAAAATGGTTGAATAAATGGATTAATCCAGTACCAGTTAATTGCCTTCCTTGAAGCAACTTTTGTTCATAGACAACTATTAGTGTATGGAAGGTTAACACAACCTAATCTTTGACTTGCTTTCATTTTGCAGTGACAGTGTAAATTTAGATTGATGGCAGTTCGGATAGAATTACTTTTAGAAGCTGAAAGGCAGACAACCTTGTACCAGAGGCCCCTTAACCTTTGGAAGTCTATAGTGTTTCTTTGTTAGATTTACTGCTGCCTTCAAAACTCTGAGGTAACTAAGTATGCACTAATCTGGAGCACATCTTCTTAAACTATGGAATAAACCTTATAAATTGAAAAAGACTTTACAGACACCATCAAGTTGAAAAATGCAAAAAGTAGATGCTATGAAGACATTGCCCCTTTTGACACATTCCAAGAAAGACAATTCTGGAAGTGCATCTCAGTTTTGATCCCAGGAAACCAGTCCTGAGGTCTGATTTAAGTGCCAAAATTGTCTTGTCTGGAAGCTGGTTTAAATTCAGTGTTACTAACTGTATAAAAAAGACTTCATTAAGTTGGCTTTCATTCTATTTATGCCTTTGTCATTTCCTTCAGTGTTTAAGTGAAAATAACACATAGGAAATCATTGCTGACAGGCCTAGAATTTATCTTCTATTATTTATTGTGATGGTCTCCTCTCCACCCACCATTACATTCTAACAAGTCAAATATCAGTTAAAGGGATGTTTAAGACCCTGTAATTCACAGCATGGTATCTGTTTTGACTATAGTTAATGGCCAGCACTTACTCCAAATGAGTTAAAGCATATTATTGTGTAAGCATTTATTTTCACTACATTACTGCCTTGATAAACAGTTTCCTATTTGTCCACTGCTTTTTCTGTTCTCTTCTAAGCTTAAACCTCAGGATGTAACCAGCTAATGAACAGAATGAGAGCCTGCACCAACTAGATTGATAAGTGTATGAAATTGCTACCACACTGATGTGCATATGTGTGTTTATCCATTTGTCAAACACATTTTTATGCATGGCCATAACTAGATGAGACTTTTCTCCCTTCAACTAATCCCCTCAGCGTGGGTTTCTCTCTCATAGAGAATGACATCACCATTCATCTTATTGCTCATGTCAGAAATCTGGCTATCATTTTTGACTGTTGCCCACACTCTGTCTCCTACACACATTACATTTGGAGACTGTAGATTTAATTGTATAGCATACAAGATAAGTTGAGCAAAGCTAAATTATCTCCCTTGACCCCCTTTTAGAATTATGTAGATTGCATAAATATGTACCATTTACAGGTGATTAATTTTAGAGACCTTAGTTTTTCTTTTATTTACATTACCTTTCTGTCTCACAATTGAATTCATAGTGACCTTGGTTTTGTGAAATCACATTTTGTTTAATAGCTGTAAGTTATTGAATGAGAGAAATAGGAAATGGGATATATTAAAATATTGGCTTTTACTGTTTTCCTTCAATTGTCTTCCAAAGAATTCTGATGAGACCTTGGCCATCGATGTCAAATGTAGAGTAAAACTCAGTCCACATGCTAGAATTAGCTTTCCTCAAATACATGTAAACATTTATGCAGTTAGATCACCCATTTAGCAGCTACTGTTAAGAAAACAGTCCACTATCCTTTCAGTTGTTCCTATCAGAGTCAGAGAAAAACATGTTTTTGCTCTATTGGGTTAGTTGGCTAGTTATAATTATTATATGTATTAGCTCTGTGCAATTTACTGGAATAAGTATCAAGGGAAATTAAGAGAAAATAATGAACATAATATGTGCATATAAGGAGCTGCAGTCTCATGCAAAGGACAATACAAAAAGATATTTTAAATAAGCGAAATCTAGAGTCAACTAAGGCTATAAAATTACATTCAAAATTTGAGTGTCAAAATGAAGATGTTTTATAGTATCATTGGCGATGATAAATCATAGGAGGCAACCTAAATATCCTTAGCACAATAAGTAAATAATGATACAGAACATCACCATTAAAAATGTTGCTTTCCCAAAGTATTTAAAACATGAAGAATTCTCATAATATTATGTTGAATAAGAGTAATGTATGAATCAAAATCAAATAGTGCAAAACCCGAATCTGTGCAGCTTCCAAAAACGTGTCTTTCACTCTTATGTAAAAAAGAAAATCTTTTTTGGCAGGCTCAGTTCTTACAGCTCTGTTTGGCTCTATCCCTTATTATTGGTGTCTTCTGTTACATCCCCCATTGGTTTGTGAAAGCTTTGGCACCTGGCCTGTGTCCATCAGAAGAGGTTATTCTGCCTTGCGGTAATGAACAACACAAAAATCTTGTTAACTTGTAATGATAAATTATTATTTCTCTTATGCTACTGTTTATTCCTCCTTCACTGTTTAGCACTAGTTGTATTCTTGTATTTCCTCTGGAACTCAGAGTGATGGAGACATCTCTCTCTGGAAAGTTGTCACTGCAGAGAGAAAAGAGACAAGGCAAGCCACACACAGGTTCTTAGAGCCTCGGCATCTCATCCACTCACATCACTTCATGCACCCTTAATTGGCCAAAAAAAAGTCCAAGCTCAGCAGAGTGAGTATGTGAAGCATTCTTTCAAGAAGGACACTGAAAAAAGGGAAGTAATAACATTTGATCTCGCAGTAAACAGCGACCTCGTCTATCATTTCTTCCAGTATCTCCTATTAAATAACTTTCACCACGACTCCGATTTTAATGATCCATACTCAAGTCACATCCTATGCTATGGTTTCAGCCTCTCAAAGGAGCTCAAATCCTCTTTAGCCACACAACCTCCTAACTTCTGATTCAAGAAGAGATGGAAATACTTCATTTAATTAGCCCCTAGAGGGTATGTTGCTGGAAGCCAAAGATGCATTATCATCCACTTGAAAATGGTTAGGGGATTTCTTTGTGCTGAACTAGAGTGGTTTGGTGCTGTGGGTCAACTCAAGCATCTTCTTTCTTATAGATGGCTGGACCATTTATATTTACCTTCTCTCCCCCTTTTGGATTTTTTTCCCACATAACCAGGTAGGATAGGCATGTGAAATGGGATAGAACCAATTATCCTTAATAAAAATTGAGGTAACTATTCTTTGTCTCTTGAATATCTTTCTGTCTGTTTTTGAGATGGTGGCTTTTCCCTACATTTACTGTGCAAAACATGTGGCCATTATTTGTGCTTTGGTCTAGAAGTAGAAAGAAATTTCCTATTTTCCTATTTAACACTTTAGCTGCAGAACTTTTAGACTTAACACATAGTAGGTTCTCTCTAAAATGTCGTGATTGTCTCTGTCTTGTGGCATTATACATGAGCTTTCATTTCTCTTATTTTTGTAGTTTTCAAAATTTTACTTTACAACAAACCCCTCACTACTGTCACATTCAGAAAAGAAATACAATAATTATTGTGCATTTAAAAAAATACAATAAAATTGTAAAAAAAAAAAAAAACAACATAAGAAAAAAATAAAAAGGACTGCTAGGAGAGACTGGCATCAGGAAAATCAGAACTAATTCAAGGTCATTTCTGAGTATATATAATATCTAGTTCATTTTTATACTTTTCATAATTCCCAGTGTTGAAAGATATTCATGTGATCTTATGGTGGTAATAGTGCTAGGGACACACTCAAGAAATACTCCAAATCTACACTAGACAAATCAGCCATTTTTTTTACACTTCTGGGGAAAGATAAACAGAGAAGCTACCACCAGGGGAAAAAAGCAAAACAAAACAAAACAATACTGGAGATTACAGGGCTTCTGACTCACACTCCAACATAGAATTTGTGTGAGTTATCTTGAACCAAATAGTTGAACATTTTAGATGTGGTTTGTCCAGCTAAACTATCTAGGTTCTAGAACCTAGAAGTAGACTACCTGTCCTTTCTTCTTACTTGCTTATTGAAGCATAAATGTGTTTAAGAATTTGTAATCAAAAGCATACCCACCAGTAAGCAGAAGAGAGTGCAGGAAACAACATACCAAGCCTTGGCTGCTTGTTTGAATGTTTTCTTAGGCACAGAAAAGTTTTCTATTTTTGTATCTATTTGCATAACAGAGGTAATATAGGGAGAGATAGAGTCAATAGAGTCAAAGACCCGAAGAGATACACACAGAAGGGGCGGGGGGCATGAGAGAGAGAGACAGAGACAGAGAGAGACAGAGAGTGAAAGGGAAGGAGTTACTGATTTTCTCAAGGGTTTTAGGTCATGGGACATTATTTTATGATCCTGGAAAAAAAAGCTATAGGAAAGGTATACCCACGTGGGTTCACTAATAAAATGTCCAATAAAATATCCCAGGAACTGAGCATTTCATGACAACACTTTCTCTTTCTTGAAGAAAAGTAAAACTTGTTCAAAACATTCTGTAGTCAAAACTTGACACAATTGTAGAAGCTAGTCACCCAATGTTGAAATGAAGAAATAGAAGTTAAAATGAATGAATCTTCCGATATTTCAAATGGGTTGGAGGTAGATTCTGGTATTTTTTCATAGAGATACAATCTTTGGCTTTGATTCGTCACAACATCAAATCTTTACCCCAACCAAATGGAAGATTTATTACCAAGTTTTCATGCATACCATTTATGAATAATATTAATAAATCCTAACATGTAACAGATCTAAGGAGTATGTATCTGAATTATCAAATTAAGGATCATAAAATGGACACACTTAACACTTCAAACTTATAATCCTCTGCCATACTGACAGCTTTGCTAATATTTGCATTATTTTACAAATTGCTTTTAGGGCTGCTGTGGTTTACTGGAGCAATCTGTATCATCCTGGCTTCTCTGGCTGTTACACAATTTCCTCTGAAATGCTTCAGAAAATATTTCTGACAAAAATAGTCAGGTGAAATTATGAAAATTAAAACAATTCTAAGGTTGAATCTGACCATGTAAGAAGTGAGTAAAATTTGGGATAAGAAGAAAAGTTAAAGCAATCTGCAATCTCCAAGAGTTTAAAAAAAAACTAGTGTTTTTGTATAAAAAGAGAATTCTTTACCACCTTAATCCATTATTAAAGGTGACCATTCATCCTTAGTAATCAGATCAACTTGTGCTGAAAATTTAGTTCTATATGTGTGAATTGGAAGTGATCTTATTAGTGTTCTAGTACATCAAGTTTGATAAAATCGCCAATCCATTTCAGTTAAGTTTCTATTGATCCACTTAAGAGATCAATTTGGACTTGTTCGATTCTTTTGTCAAGGGATTTCATCTGGCTTGAGTTTAGCATTATGAAATAAATGTGATTTAGGAATGTAAGATGAAATAAAAAAGAATCCAGATGAGTGTTGACAATTATTTGAACTCAAATTTTTGCACTTGAGCATTTGATAGGGTATTGCCATTTAGAAGTCGACTAGAAAAACAATAGGACAAAGAAGTCAGAGTGCCTTTCAAAGTAGTTAGTCATACCTTCCCTCACTTCCACCAGCGATTATGTTTCCCGTGCCATTTAACAGTTTGACATCTATTTGCCAATCAAAATACAGTGTTAGCTTTATTCTTAAATATATTTTACATTTTCTTACACTGACTTCCATTAACCACCTATTTTCTTCATAGCTATTTTTCAGTTTCCTAGAATTTTCTGCATTTCGTTATAATTTTTCTTAGAAGAGAAAGAATGAGTTTTGATGTGAAGATCTTGGGGACATTTACAGGAGCTCCACATGATGGCCATTTTTTGGCTTCTTTCCCTCCCTTCCTTCCTTCCTTCCTTCCAGAATAGTTGTACGAGTGGTCCTAGAAGACAACTTCCCAGAAGTGTTTCTATTTCATACTTAATTCTGTTCTCTTATTCAGAATGGGTGAGGTACTCGTTTTAGCAGGAAGCAGTCTTCAAGACCTTGTCTTCCACGTGGTATAAAGAATAGATGTGTAGGTTTGCAGTGATTCTGCATGTATTACATCGTCAGGGAAGTTCAAAGTAAATGGAGAATAAAGAGATTTAAAGGTAGGGACTAAATGTGGTGCAAAAGGTCAGAGATTTTATTTGGAGACCGACATGCTCTATAATGCCATTGTACCAATTGGTTTTCAGTTAGGCATAAAGGATTTCGTAGAATTTAGAGAGGAAATTAGACTATGGAAAAATATGGAGGCTTTGCTGAGGGAGTGATGTTCTGGAAGAGGGATGTTGGAGAATTAGAGAAGGAGTTACTAAAAAGCATGAAAGTATGGGTACAAGCAGACAGACTGACGCTTGCAGGAAGCCCAAGAAACTAACCCCTCCTGGTAGCCCAACTGGGACCAGATGTGCTCGTACACCACTGCCACAGGTTCTAATGGTGAAAAAAGAAAAAGGAGAAAGAAATGATGAAGAAAGAAAGGACCATGGGCAAAGAGTCAAATGAAGGTACCCATTTTCACTTTATTTTTATTTCAGTTATTGAGATTATTAAATAATTAAATACAATTAATCAATAATAATTAATTAATAATTAAATAGAATTAAATATAATATAATTAAATAATTATATTCAATATAATTAATATTTAATTAAATAATTAAATTATTGTTTAATAATTAAATTATTAAATTTAAATACATTTAAAGCTCTCTGTTAACATACTTCTTCTGTTTGTGGGTTTACTAGATGAAAAGTAATAGATGAGTTAGAAAATCCCACCCTGACATGTAGAGATTTGGGGGTTCAACTTTTTGCTTCATTTTACAGATGAGTAAATTAAGAACTGGAGCTCTTGAGAGATTCACTCAGTATGACAGTCGGGGCAGTGTCCCATCAGTCGACGCCTACCTCAGGGCTCTTTCTGCTCAGCCTTATTCCTCTTTGAAGAGACATTTTGACTAAACTGCTGGTCAGATCTCATACTTAAAACCCTTTGATCCTGTAACTAGCCTTATTGACATTTACCTTAGCAAATCTACTTCTGAAGGCTTAGTCTTAAGAGGGAGGTTGATCTCTTGCTTCCCAAGAGACTGTATTGAAAGGGGTGGGGGACAAATTGCGATTTACTGTATCTTTACAGCACAAGAATACTTACCTTTAACCAATTTCACCCAGAAATTCTGAGAAACTCTTACATACCATAGACAGTAGTAGGCTATATGAAGAGGTACAAATAGGGTGAGAGCGGACCCCTTTGCTTTAGGATGACAGAAGTTTCGGGTGCTTCTACTATTCCATTCTGTTTGCTTGTGTCACATTCAGCTACCTTCACCTTAGCTTGCTAATGATTGAAAATACTTGCTCAAGTTGATAGATTAAAAATTCAGGTCAAATTTGTGCCAGTAGGCAGCAAAAAACAAAGGATGTGAAAAGGGGTTAAATAAACTTGGTTGGTTGTTTTTGTTTTGGTGCGCGCGCGCGCGTGTGTGTGTGTGTGTGTGTGTGTGAAAGATACATAAAGATGGGGGGGGTTCCAGTATTTTCAGACTATTTTAGCATGAGAAAATTTTACCTTTTTGAAAACCAGAACACATTAGGAACCAAAGTCTACCCTACAATTTGACAATTTAAAGTCCAACTCTGCT
The DNA here is from genome assembly GCF_018350195.1 of Panthera tigris. NCBI lineage: Eukaryota > Metazoa > Chordata > Mammalia > Carnivora > Felidae > Panthera > Panthera tigris. The sequence goes on from NC_056663.1 coordinate 87,384,354, forward strand.
AGTGTAGTAGTAATGAAAATCGGGATGCCTAGATTTCTGTGCCATTTAATATCCATTTTTTCTTCCATTTTCATGAGCATTCTAAGATCACCTGAACGAATTATAACCGAATTTAGTTGTGCTTATTAGATTATTGCTATTGCTCGGTTTATGTCATGTAAAGTAGTAAGTTGCTAATGCCATCAATTAATAATAGTGATAGCAACACTCGAAAGCTTAATCGATCTTCAAAACAATGTATTGTTTGTGCAACTTACAGTCAATGCTGCAATAGAGACTGTTCTTTTCATACACTTAAACGTCACAGAGAAATTACCTTTCTTTCTTCTTAGCGGTATAGGCTGTTCCTTCCCTGACTTCCTAGAAGTGGCTCCTAGGAATGAATTATTGTCAGCCTTTCAACAAGCTACTGAAGCTGGAATCAATTTTTCAGGAGAATAGTGGCCATTTTACTATCCTGTTTCTTATGCCAAGAGAGGGTTGAGAGCAAAAGTAGTTTTGGGTGAATAAAAATATAACTAATGGAAGTGATACAGCATCAATTCCTAGAGTGGAGTTATTGAAGAATAAATGAGCCAGAAGGGAAGGGTCGTGAATGCACGCTGAACATGCAGAGATGATTCTGTTCCAGACTGTGACATTTGCGCTCTGCCTGATTCCTTCTGCTCCCTGCTTCTGGAAGCTCCCCACACACTCATGTGTTCTTGCCTCTCCGGCAACTCCACTCCTCTTTCTTGTCTGCTGCGGCAGCTAAATTAGTCCCCTGTGTTCCGTCGGAATGGAGTTTGACAAGCACATGGATGCAACTTGACTGGCCAAGAGTTGGATGCTTTATTTAACATAAAAAGCCAAGGGACAAGAAAAGGTGGGAGAGACTCCCAGTGGAAGGGTCCCCACCCTTTCCACGATGATAGTGTTCCTTCAACAAGCTGAAGAAACAGGGTTTACTCTCTGCTTCATTTCAGTTGGCTTTGTGAGATCTCTTCTCTGTTTCATTTCCTCATAGATTTTCTTGATGTTTATTTTAACCATACTTTATAGGGGAGAAGAAAAACCAATTTTGATTTGCCCCGGGTCTGATCCCTCTGCCCTTTTGAGAGCATCATTACACTGAATTTAAAAAGCTTACAAATGGTCAGGGAAGAGCCTAAAGATGATAAAATGATAGGGAAATAGAGCCCTATGAGAAAATATGTTTACAGAAATTGAATCATTTATTATAAAGAAATAAAAGAAGTGCAAGGATGATGAATGCACGGCAGCAAAGATTCCATCCAACGAGCTAACAGGGCATAAATAGAAACATGAAGCAGCTAAATGCACAGGGGATGGAAACGTAAACCCAGAATTGTATTATGGTACCTTTAGTTAGTGAGGCACTGGAAGGGGTTCCCTGGTTCTCACACGTCAGAATCACGTTATATTTCCCAATCACATTTTTAAGACTCCTCTCCAATGTTACCTTTTTTACTGTCTCTTTTGTTGCTTCTTCCAGTTGACCCTTCCATCTAGAGCCCCGAGCCTCTTCTATTGCACTCGTAAACTTCCATCAGTTATTATAGTAGCGTGTATTCAGGTATACAGCTTTCATGGTGACTTTCACGGGGACCCTGAGCTCTGTGAGGATGGCAATCATATTCTTTTAATATTTTCATAATTGAAAATCTATCACAGTGCTTCCCGTATAACTGGTGCTCAGTATTTTTTTTTTATTTTTTTAATATGAAATTTATTGTCGAGTTGGTTTCCATACAACACCCAGTGCTCATCCCAACAGGTGCCCCCCTCAATGCCCATCACTCACTTTCCCTTCCCTGCCCAACCCCTCCATCAACCCTCAGTTTATTCTTGGTTTTTAAGAGTCTCTTATGGTTTGGCTCCCTCCCTCTCTAACTGTTTTTTTCCTTCCCCTCCCCCATGGCCTTCTGTTAAGTTTCTCAGGATCCATGTAAGAGTGAAAACATATGGTGGCTACAATGAGTATTTTTTTAATCAGCTTAAAGAAGTTGCTAGAGGAGTAGTTTGACTCTGAAGCAAAGACTTCTGCGAAAGAGGTTTCACATGCATAGATCTCTGTAGAGCACTAGGAACCTTGCATCCCTGTACCAGCCTTGAGTTTTTTCCTAGCTTTATTTTTTTCTACCATCCTCTCAGCTCCTTCCCCACAATTCTAACCAGCTACAGAGACCTAATAATTAGCAATCAAAATTAACTCAACCCGAAGTTTTAAAACCCCAACTAACGGGAGCAAAAATGAGGACATAGAAGTCGTCTACCACCATTTACCCACATGATTCATTGACTTTTCAATAGAATCTAGGGCACCATATGGATGTGCTGAATGACTGATTCCCTGGGCAAGAAGACTGAAACAGCAACTCTTTGTGCATCTATGGGGAACAAAATAGTACGAAGAATATGTTCATTGTTGGAAACTGGTTCACAGGGCCAGAAAGTGTCCGTTTGTTCAATAATCAGTTATTTTTATGAGCAGTCATAATCACTTTCTGTAAGTGGCAATTAGCAATCTAAGTATCCCGAAAAATTCTCCGGTCCTTATCCTGGGTCCACATTACCTTTAGTAAAAAGCAAAACAGAAAAAAAACACTGATCACTTGAAGTTTGTTTTGGACACTCTCATTGTCTCCTTTTCTTTAACATTCTTCACGTACTACCCTCACTTTCTTTTTGTGAGCATGGCCGCAATGCTTAAAGTACTTCTTCTGCGTAAAGAGCTATTCTTTTTTAATTACTATTTTAGAGTCAGAGGGAAGGAGGTGAGGGACAGCAGGAGAGAGAAAGAGAGAGGGAGAATCTTAAGCAGGCTTCACGCTCAGTGCAGAGTCCAATGTGTGGCTCTATCCCACAACCATGGGATCATGACCTGAGCTGAACTCATGAGTTGGATGCTTAACTGATCGAGCCAACGAGATGCCCTGGAGTTTAAATCTTAAGTCTAATTGAGCAAAGGAAAGGCGTGTTCCCTTCTTAAGGATTTGGGGGAAAAAAATGAAAAGATCGCACGCTTCAATGAACACATGGAAAAGAAAACAATTTATCACATTGGATGAGGAGCATATACGAGGGCACTAAAGTCTGAGCCCGTAGGTGACCACCTCCTCTGTATAGGCAGGTGACTCATGGCATTCAGAAACAAGGAAAATTTTGAAATACTTGTTCAAGTTTAATGGCTAATTCATTGCTTTGAATAATGGGTTTCTTAAAAAAGTTTTTAATCTGAGTCTTCTTGTATCCTGACTACATGAGGGAATGTGAGTCCCGAAGTAAATAAATAGGCTCTGTATGCTCTAAATGCATGGAATATTGACCTCCACTCTTGCCAGCAGTATGGTGGAGCAGAATGGCAGAGATGACTTATGAGGCTAGTCTACTACATTAATTTTGGTGACATACTCTTCCCTTCACAAATGGCTTCGACGTTCTCTGCCTACACAGCAAGTGCCTTCCTCAGAGTCAGCAGTAATATAACATTTGCTCACTTTCCACACATGTAAATAACCAGTTCATAAACAGGCTCGTGGAGAGTTTGTTTGCACGTATTAAAAAAGGATGGACTTTGCGTTTGTGAAATTTCGTATTTAGCGCTGGCCTTCCAATGACTGTTTTTAGTCAAAATATTAAATCTTGGAACATTTTAATTAGAAATGAATTAGCCATTAGATGTGAACTAACAAAAGCAAAATATATGTCAAAAAGGTTTGACAAAATTCTGTAAATCAGCTCCACATCCGAAGTTTTCATCTTGGTTTAGTGGAATAACTACATATTATAAAGGGTCTTTTAAGTGCTGCATAGCCAAGAATGTATCATATTTATGGTTTATTTTCTTGATGCACTCCCATAGCCTTGGAAAGCAAGTTCTATAATGAATATGACCACTCTACATTTCTTACCATCTTTCAGCTCTGTAACTATTACAAAGTATTTTGAAAGTCGAGATTTCTCACCTTTATATATACTTTATGTTAGAATTATGAAAGTAAGGTAGATGGGCAGATGAAAGTTTTATTTATCTTACCCTTTAGAGGAGAAAGTAAGAGACAAAATTAATAAATGGATTCCCTCAATGTTAGGAGCAAATTAGGAGACCAACAGATTTTTCCTGAACCTTTCAGCCGGTTTTGAATTCATTCTACTTTCAAGAAAATGTACTTAAAAGGGTAAATTTCTTTCTTATATAATAATATTATACTTCTGTGTAACATATTTGACTTCAGGATGTCAAAATGTAAATAACAGTGGATCACTTTAATTTTATGTATTTATTATAAATACTGTTGTTAACATAAAAAGTATTGAAAGGGGCTTATAAGATACTATTTATTTTTATAACTTTTTAATGTTTATATATTTTTGAGAGAGAAAAAGAGAGAGTGCAAGTGGGGGAAGGGCAGAGAGAGAGGGAGATACAGAATCCTAAGCAGGCTCCAGGCTCCAAGTTGTCAGCAGAGAGCCCGACGGGGCTCAAACTCACAAACTGTGAGATCATGACCTGAGCTGAAGTCGCATGCTTAACTGACTGGGCCACCCAGGTGCCCCAAGATACCATTTTTATTAATTAAGAAAATTGGAGAATGGGAAAGTAAGTAGGAAAAATGAGATAAATTTGGGGATAATATTTAATCATAAAATATATTTTATAATACGCAATAGACTTTGCTAGGAGCTTGGCTGAAATTTTATCCTTAATCTTTCTGCAACCAACACAAGGAGCATTCAAGGATCATTTTATTTTGGATACTGCAAGATTTTTCCTTCCTTAAAATATAGATTTCAAACACGTACTTCCAAAATGGTGAACTTAATAAAGGGATAATATAGTGAAAAAGGATTGTTACATTAAGAAAAGCAAACTAGGGGCGCCTGGGTGGCTCAGTCGGTTGAGCGTCCGACTTCGGCTCGGGTCATGATCTCGCGGTCCGTGAGTTCGAGCCCCGCGTCGGGCTCTGTGCTGACAGCTCAGAGCCTGGAGCCTGTTTCGGATTCTGTGTCTGCCTCTCGCTGACCCTCCCCCGTTCATGCTCTGTCTCTCTCTGTCTCAAAAATAAATAAAACGTTAAAAAAAATAAAAAAAAAAAAGAAAAGCAAACTAAATTTTAATGAAAACATAACCTAAATTAGTCTTGGTATCAGACTTTTAGTTGGGATGAAATGATTTCTTGGCTGTGCCAAGAAAAACTGAAGAGAATATGAAAGTGGACATTACTATATATCTGTGGTAATATTTATTCCAACATCTTCCATATCCCTTAAGATTATGGTGGATAATTTTATTCTGACAAATTAGCAAATTGGCCCCTGCGGAACTGTAAGTAAATATTGAATATAAGCTGAATGTATCCAGCTATCTCTATAAAACATATTGTAGGAATGCCAATGATACTGGCCAACTAGGAAAGCATCCAGAGAAATATTTGGACCTTGATACCTTTTTCCTTGTTCCATAGATCATGCAAATATTTGTTCCCCATCCAGATGTCAGTTAATATTAACAGTATTTACTGAGCAACAATTATATGTCAGAGTTTGTAGTTGCTACGGTTGATATTTAAAAAGAGCAGATCCATAATTTGTAGTGCATATAATATAGTAAAGATATGAGACCAATACGCCAAAGACTGTAATCCACAATCTGCCTCAGGAAGGCCACCAAGTATTATCAATGTGTACTATGGAGTGGCAGAGAGGCAAAGAGGGCCTCTTTTGAAAGGGTAGAAGAAGTTTTCATGGAAGAGATGATATTTGAGGTGGGTCTCGAATCACGGATGTGCGTGGGACTAGTGGGGGGCAATGTTCCGCGCAGAAAGAATGTATCAAGCACTGAAGTGGCTTTTAGCTCCACTCACATTCTTAACCTCTCTGTCCTGAGCCACCCAGAGAAGCAGCCACCGTAGGAAAAAACATTTCATTTCCCCGCTCCTTTATACAGTGTTAGACTGCGTCTCAATCTCTCCACTTTGAAACACGTCTCCTGTCCTATGTCTGTCCTCCCGGGTCCACCACAGACTCCTTATTTCTGTAGCATTCATCTAAACCAATAACTTATTTAGATGTCTGCCTGATTTTTCTTATCAGCAGCTCTGAGAGATGATCTGACTCAGATCATGCCCTTAGTGGCATGCTAGCTGCCTCGTGATGAGACTACAAGGAGCACCTCTTCCTCCCTATCCCTCTCCCCATCTTCCCCTGAAGCAGGCAGCCAGCACCAATACTTCGGATGAGTTGACTCTGGGACTCTGATTCTCTGCTTATCTGGGAGGCAGGACCAGATAATGGAAACCAGACCAATGATACAGGAACTGCAGGTAATCTGGTTTACTAGGAATAGGAGATTCACTCAGGAGATTGGTAAAACACAGGCTGCAAAGATAATCTAGGTTCATATAGTAGAAGTCTTTGAATGACAGGCTGAGGAAATTGTATTTGATTTGATAAGAAATGGGAGTCCAACAGAGGATTTTGAGCAGGGTCTACTGTTTGCATGCATTGCTCCCTCTCTAGATTGTGCACGTGTGCGTGTGTGCATGTGTGTGTGTGTGTGTGTTTTCCATGATACGCTCCTATAGGGGAAAGGATGGGGTCTATTAGATTTTCTTTACGGTGCCATTCACAACTGTGTGTGCACCAGAAAGACTGTGGTGATGAGGATGATGATGAAAGTGAGGAAGTTTGTTATGCCACAGTGCCTTTCAGAGTGTCATCTTCATAAAAGGTTCAAGCATCCTTGAAAGGGAAATGTATTGCTTATAAAAGAGAGTAGACAGGGGCGCCTGGGTGGCTTAGTCTGTTAAGCGGGCCGACTTCGGCTCAGATCATGATCTCGCGGTCCGTGGGTTCGAGCCCTGCGTCGGGCTCTATGCTGACAGCTCGGAGCCTGGAGCCTGTTTTGGATTCTGTGTCTCCCTCTCTCTGACCCTCCCCCGTTCATGCTCTGTCTCTCTCTGTCTCAAAAAAAAAAATAAATAAATAAACGTTAAAAAAAATTGTTTAAAAAAAAAAAAGAGAGTAGACAATGCCAGCAAAAATGGAAACATGTATTTACACGGTGGAAGTCTTTAGTTTTAACTGGCGGAGACTGGATGGAAACTGAAACAAATCTCAGAGTTTCATGCTCTACTGACAGCAGAGATGTGGTTCAGTTAGCTTCTAGCCGAGTGTTTAAAGGATATTGAAACCCTTCCAGTTTACAGTACATTTGGCAGCTCTCTGTTGGATAATCTTTTTTTATGTGTATTCTGTTTGGAAGTGAATTGTACACCAGTTATTTTAAGTAGTATTTTTTAATCTGCTGCTGTGTTAATTATAGCAAGGACAACGGCAACACAATCATAGACTGATGTGAATGTTTTATTCAATGAAGCAAAGAAATATCCACCAGGGCTGTATAGAAGTTGCAGTGGACTGAAAATAATCAAATATGAATGGGTTTAGGTAGCCAATGGCACTGACAGCTTATGAAGCCGAACACCAGATTTTTTTTTTTCCTGCTGCAGTTTATATGAGAGTCACTGAAGACAGAAACCCTTGGCATGATTATATTTTCTTGTGGAATGTAACTAATTTCACAGTGGAATAATTTTGACAAGAGTTCTTAGTTTCCTTCCATATGTTTTATTTCATTTTCTAGAAAAGGGGTCCTCGCCCTGGCACATTTGAGTGCTATCAAGCACCATAGGAAAACTGTTTATTTTTTGTGCACTCATCAGTGGCGGGGAAAAAAAAAAAAAAAAGAAAGAAAGAAAGAAACACAAAGGGAAGGTGAGTCAGGGTGAACGCTCTTATGCCACTGCAGGCTAGCGCGGAGACCTAAAAACCAAACAAAGCAAGCAGACATCTTGGCGCCTCATCGAGGTCTGAACCAAAGAGACAATTATGGATGACCATGTGCGTGGGGGTTCCATACCTTCTTTCCACCCCTGCTAATCTAACAGCCTTTATTTTAGAGACAGCCTGAGGAGTTGCCGTGTTTTCAATCAACTTTAGAAACACTTGAGAAGCAATAAAATGAGAAGAAGTGGCTGATACAAAAAAAAAAAAAATCAAATTTTCACTTTTTTTCTATAAAAAGATATCCTAAAATTTGTATTTAGGGTACGCCAGGAAGAACACAAAGAACAAACAGATGTGCTCTAACTGATGTTGGATTCATTGAAAGGCCGGTCTCTTACTCTCTTGAATTTTCTATTAATTTACTTCAAAGATATCATTTCTAAACAGGTTTCTGGGACTAGGGATCTTGGCACAAAGGGCCAAGCCAGGAGGCTTTACTCTGGTAAAGCCTATTTTATAGACTAAAAAATGAAACTTTGTTTTATTTTATAGACTAAAAAAAGAAATTTAGGACCATAAATGGTTATGTGGGCCTGCCTCCTCCACTCTACCCCATACACATATATACACGCACGCACAGTCATGACATTTTTTGAATTGTACTCCAGATAGAAGTCAGTCTTCTCAATAATTGCTGCTTGTTATTATTCAGTTTAGCATCACAGAACAGAGGGTGCCTGGGTGGCTCCGTCGGTTGAGCGACCGGCTTTGGCTCAGGTCATGATCTCGCTGCTCATGGGTTCGAGCCCCTCGTCAGGCTCTGTGCTGACAGCTCGGAGCCTGGGGCCTGCTTCGGATTCTGTGTCTCCCTCTCTCTCTGCCCCTCCCCTGTTCTCTCTCTCATTCTCTCAAAAGTGAATAAATATAAAAAAAAAACATTGTTTCAAGTATCATAGAATCAGGAAAGGAGACGCAGAGCCACAACAGAGCAGTGCTGTAAATGCTGTTAAATGTAGCTAACACCAGTTTAATCATTCCAATTTAGCAGCAGCTTAAACTCAGAAGAAAAAAAAAAAATAAGCAGACACTAAAGATTCATTCACCGAAAATTTGTTGCTGAATTTTAGGCACCTGGCATTGTGCTGATGAACAGAGGCCTGAGTAAGACAGCTGAATAAGAAACGATATCTGCTCTTGAGATTTTCAAAGCCTAATAGCAACAACATGTGTGCCTATATGATAGCAAACATAGAAACATTTATGACATAATATAATGAGTTCAATAATAAATGAATAGTTAATAGGCAGCTAGAGAATGAAGGGGGTTACTCTAAACAGAGTTAAAAGCAAATAGCACAAACTGGAAAACATTTGTAGCTCATATAACAGAAAAAGATCCCATTTCCCTAATATATAAAGAGCATCCATAAATGAGCCAGATTACCCAGCAGAAGAATGTGGAAATCATATAAACAAATAATTAATTAAAAAGGAGATACACATGATCCTTAGAACTGTGCAAAGGTACTCAAGCTTAATCATAATAAAAGAAATGCAAATTAGTATTACACTGAAATAAGATCTCTTACCTATTAAGATTGATAAAGATACAGAAGTCTGATAACCCCGTGCTATCAAAAATATGGGTTAAATATGTACTTCACGTCTTTCTTGAGAAGGTGTAATTGCTATACACACATATGTACAGGGCAATGGGAAATGTTTATGAAAATTTCATACTGTCTGGTAGATCAGTTCCAATTTATTCTGTAGGTATAATAGTCCATATTTGCAAAATGACATATTATGAGGCTATTAATTGCTACAGGACTATTGCTCATTATAGCAAAAATTAGAAACAAAGCTCCATCAGGAGGAGACAGATTAAGTACATCATGCAATAACTCTGCAGTAAAATACCATACAGTTGTAAGAAAATGAAGTATTAATATGCACTTTATGTATTAATATAAAACTACCGCTCTCCAAAACATTTAGCATTAAGTGAGAAAAAAGCAGGTGCAGAACATATTGTACAGTATGCAGCATTTCTGTAAAACCAGAGGAAAATTATGCTTATCTTTGCTTATTTATGCATAAGTATTTTATGAAACACAAAACTCAATCAACAAGAAGAAAAATTGGATGACAGAAAACGGTGGTGTAAAACAGGCTCTTCACTGCATGCCTATTTATATTTTTGGCTTTTGAATCATGTGAATGCATTACCTGTCTGAAAAACTAAACACATTTTTAAAAAAGAAAAGAGGAAGGAACATATCATTCCAGTCTGGATGGTCAGGAAAGACTTTAGAAACGAAGTGGTATCTGAGATGAATCTTGGAAGATGAGAAGTTCAAGCAGAGAGGAAGAAAGGAAAGACGATCATGAGCAAATACTCAAAAGTATGAAAATATGTGGAGGGTCAGAAAAGCCATAAAATGGCACTTGGAAGGAAGCTTCAAAGAGCTACGAAGAGAGCAGTGATATATAAAACAAAGGGGATGGAAGGTTCAGGAAGGAGGGCATGATCATTAGCATCAAGAGCTGCAGGGAGGTCACTCAAGGCTATAGCACTCCTGCAGTCAGCCGGCAGCTGATTCTGCTTTTAGCTCTTAACTTTTTGCCATTGGATTCTGTGGTTGACGGTGTTGGTTTTATGTCTAGTTTTGTTAACCAGTAATCTGCAGATTGTTTTCTGTAAACACATCTCTGTTCAAAAAAAAAGCAACAGGAGGCATAACAACAGATGACTTAAAAGATTTAAAAATCTATTTTATGAGAGCCATTGCACATGCCAAACAAATTGTGGCTGGTTACAAAGCAGTCTATCTAAAAGCACAAAGCAGGGGCGCCTGGGTGGCTCAGTCAGTTGAGCGTCTGACTTCAGCTCAGGTCATGATCTCACGGTTCGTGAGTTCAAGCCCCACCTTGGGCTCACTGCTGTCAGGGCAGCGTCCATTTTGGCTCCTCTATCTCCCCCTCCCTTGCTCACTCTTTCTCCCTCTCTCCCAGAAATGAATAAACATTAAAAAAAAATAATAAAAGTACAAATAATGATTTTCCTAGCATTTGGCTTATTAAGATACTTAAAAATATTTGTTGACCGTCATCAAGTGAAGTCACACCATGTGAATAAACCACTAGGGAGTGCAGTATAACATAGGGGATGATGATGAAGATGTTGATGGTGACGCAGTCATGGTGATCACGATAGTACTGGTGATCCTGAAATGAAGTGACATTTTCACTGTAGCCTTGGATTTGCCTTCACACCTAAGCCAGATCCCTCCAGTACTTTGCTTCAGACTTTGGTAAGTGAATAAAACTGGCTGGGGTTCCAAAAGGGCTCTGTGGATTTATGCTGGAAAAATGAGTAGGGTGCATCCGGGAGAAAAAGAGGATTGGGAAGTGTAGACAGAAGAAACAACAACACGAGGAAAGCCGTGGTCTTCTGAAAGGGCCTGATGGGTTCTAGAGTCAGAAGTGGGAAGAGCTGCTACTGTTCTGACCTGGTCATTAACTGGCAGGGTGGGGGCGGGGTGGGGGGTGACACTGGCCTCATCATTTCACTTTTCTCAGCTTCAGTTTAGTCACTTTATAAAATGAGGAGTACCCTAGACAAGATCCATGGTTTTTTGTTTTGTTTTGGTTTGTTTTTTAATATAATTTGTTGTCAAATTGGTTTCCATACAACACCCAGTGCTCATCCCAACAATGCCCTCCGCCCTGCCCATCACCCACTTTCCCCTCTCCCCCACCCACCATCTACCCTCAGTTTGTTCTCAGTCCTTAAGAGCCTCTTATGGTTTGCCTCCCTCCCTCTCTGTAACTTTTTTTTCCCTTCCCCCTCCCCCATGGTCTTCGGTTAAGTTTCTCAAGATCCACATATGAGTGAAAAACGTATGGTACCTGTCTTTCTCTGCCTGGCTTATTTCACTTACCATAATACCCTCAGGTTCCATGGTTTTTAATTTTTCCCTTAGCGATAGTATTTTATTTTTCCAAGAGGACCCTGCTTAAAACAAAACAAAACAAAACACAAAGGAGGAGAAGGGTGGGAGTGGCTCTGAGTGAAGCAGGTGTGGGCAACTCCCTGCTCTCTCTTCTTAGCACCTTGACAGTAGCTTTGGAAGGAAGCGTCCTCACCCATTTGTAAATGACTGACTCAGATCGTCTTATGGCCCCTTCAAGTGCTACCTTTTTAATTGTCCGTGGTTGCAGTATTCTGAAAACACTAATAAGATGAATAGTCTAAAGGTGGAGTTAATATAAGAGAACTTTCTCAGGGCACCTGGGTGGCTCAGTCACCTTGAGCATTGGCCTCTTGATTTCGGATCAGGTCATGATCATGGCTCAGGTCATGATCTCAAGGTTTTTTAGATGGAGCCCCAAGCCCAGCTCTGTGCTGACAGCACAGAGCCTACTTGGGATTTTTTCGCACACTCTTTCTCTCTCTCTCTCTCTCTCCTCCTCTGCCCCACCCCGCTCATGCTCTCTCTTTCAAAATAAACTTAGAAAAAAAAAAAAGGCAAGAGAGCTTTCTCAATGCTCCCCTTGATCATTTTAGTAGTTTTCCAACTTTTCATTGTAATAAAGCTATTCACCTGGATGTTCTGGTGGTTTCGGCTACCCCAATAACTTTACTGAAATATCTACATACCAATTTCAAAATCTCATAACTGAAAAATAGATGGATTGGCAATTATTTATTATATAGACTGCAAAGGCAAAGACAATGTGAGTCATTTAAAACAATCTCATCTTAATATCAAATTATATTTACTGGCACTGTATTTTTCTCCTGCATTATGTTATTCTCCTATTATTCTCTTATATCTGCAAGATGATCAATTATTTTTTTTTAAATTTTTTTAACGTTTATTTATTTTTGAGACAGAGAGAGACAGAGCATGAACAGGGGAGCGGCAGAGAGAGGGAGACACAGAATCTGAAACAGGCTCCAGGCTCTGAGCTGTTAGCACAGAGCCCGACGCGGGGCTTGAACTCACAGACCATGAGATCATGACCTAAGCCGAAGTCGGCCGCTCAACCGACTGAGCCACCCAGGCGCCCCAGATGATCAATTATTTAAAAAAATTGTTTTTAATGTTTATTTTTGAGACAGAGGGAGACAGAGCACGAGTGGGGGAGGGGCAGAGAGAGAGAGAGGGAGACACAGAATCTGAAGCAGGCTCCAGGCTCTGAGCTGTCAGCACAGAGCCCCATGTGGGGCTTGAGCCCAAGAACAGTGAGATCATGACCTGAGCCAAAGTCAGACGCTTAACCAACTGAGCCACCCAGACACCCCAATGATCAATTTAGAACAGAGAAGTAATGTATCAAAAGTTAATTTTCCTCACAGTGTGGCTATATTTCTATTTTTCTAAATGTTTATTTATTTATTTATTTATTTTTAAAAGAGGAAGAGGGACAGGGAGAATGCAAGTGGGGTGGGGGGTGGGAAGAGAGAGAGAGGGAGAGAGAGAATTTTATGCAGGCTCTGCACTGTCAGACTTGAACCCACAAACCATGAGATCATGACCTGAGCCAAAACTACGAATCAGACACTTAACTGACAGAGTCACCCAGGCACCTAGATTTCTATCTATAATTGATTAGGGCACACATGTGAAAGTTCATGAAATTAAAAGCTTAAATGTCATGCCTGGGGCTAAACTTGTAGGCTATATTTGAAGCAGTCCAAATCAGTTTATTATAAAGAAATGCTATCACACAAATAGTTAATGAATCCATATCTCTATCCCTTATATGATGTGTAATTCAAAGTTAGTAAGCCAGCTTCTTGCTTACCAGAAAGATGGATTGATTCTACTACCTAACTGAAATTAATCAACATTCTCAGTGCATTTGCCAAAATGGATCGTTTAGGAGAAAAACTCATGGTGCTCAGTGCTCGCTTTATTCAATAAAATTGACTGGAAAGGGTTAAGAGCTGGTGAGTGAGGACTGCGGTGGCTTTGGCTGCCCTCTGATAGCTTGGGCAGATGTGCATCAAGCCTCACGCTTTACTTCATGCAGGGGAATAAAGGATGTCCCCTCATGTATACGCCCATGATTGGCGCCTGCTGCTGGAATAAATATTGGAATATTGTGCAGTCCTTGTAGTTCCTAGTAAATGATCTGCCCGATTGGCATGTGCTCCAGAAAGTAGCGAGACTGGATAGGAGACAGAAGGGAAAGCGAGAATGATATCAACAGCCTCCATGGGGGATTTATTTTAAAGCCTGCCATCTTGTCAACATTGTTTCAATATGACAGCTGAGGCTTTTGCCAAGTATTGAACATCTGACCCATTTGGCTCATCACTTTAAGCTGTGCGGTGTTCTAAATGGAAGGGCTGACCCTCTGAGAAAACCATACTCTGAATCTGCGTTTGGTTCATCACCAAGTTCAAGATGATTATCTGAAGTTTGTTGAAACCTCAAGGGAGAATAAAATTGAACCGAAATCTCACCAGAGCAAATTTCTCCAGTGATTTTTTGGCCTTTCAGCTTTGGCTTAGAAATGCCATGGAAGCAACCTTTGTCCTCTGGCCATTTGGGATTGGACAGTAGATTACAGATACATCATGTGCCAATCTGGTGATATTCCAGTAGCGAAAGGAATTTATTCAATCATTTTTGAAACGCGAAATAGGACGTGGAGTTTCGTGTCAGGTTTAAGCATTGTTTAAATTGTGTTTCTTCAGCCGACAGACACTTTCATATACAGCAGTTTATATATTTTAGCTCCCAGAGACTGAGATTTTTTTCCTACTAAAACTTCAACAGCAAGGATAAGTCAAATATAACTCTCAGAAATAGTTAATAAAAACGTAAACTTTGGAGTTAGACCTGGGTTTAAATTTTGGCTCTACCATTTCTTAGACAGGAAACCTAGGGCAAGTTACTAACTTCTCTGAACTTTGATCTCCTTATCTTTAAAACAAGGCCCGGCATGGTCCCTTTACAAGGCCTGAAATGAGGATTATACAACCTCTAAGAATAGTGCCTGGACCACAGCAAATTCTTTAGAAACAGTTAATTATTTTTATGTCAATAGAGCGCACAGTAGACATGTAATACATGCAATTAACCTACAAACTTTTTAAAGTCCCATTTGTCACCATCCTTTCCAAGGCAAGGGATTTTGTTGAAAACAATAGTGGCAGGAATGCAATGATGATTTTGGAGAGGGATTATGATACTAAATATTGCCCTTTTATTTTAGAACGTTTTGTAAGGCAGGGATTACATCCTTACATTTCACTGCGTATTGTTGGTATTTGCTATTTTTCCCTTTAAAAATCTGCCATGCACACTGGACTCCATCGGCCAATATTGTACCTATTTTTAAGAAACAATAATTCTTCTCATAATGATAAGAGCTGACAGGCTTTGTTTAGATTGGAGATGGTAATTTAAGAGCTTTTGATCCTCAGACTCCTGTCCTCCTAAATGGAGGAACACGACCATTCTTAGGATTGTAAACAACTATGCCGGGAATGATAATAGTCCCAACTGGCGGCAGAATTTGCACAAGTATTGAACTGGTTTAAAGTGGCAATTGAAGACCAGAATACATCCCCAAGATTGTGACATTTAGGCGGGACGGTGTAGGCCACTTTTCTTCCTAAATGTTTATCTGGTGATACAGAGTAGCCCCATGTAACCAGATCAATAGTCAAGGAGGAGTGGATTAGTGGGTTGACTCACGCGCGGTCAGGTCGTCTAATTCAGCAAACTAGAATGAAAACAATTTAGGAACAATGAATCTGTATTTAAATAAGTAGTTCTAAGAGTTCTATTTTTTACTTCTTCAATATAATTGTATGGCTCTGTCAATAAAATGAGGAGGCAGTAACTAGTCTGAGTAAAGAATATTTATTTTGATATATTGAAAAAGGAGGCGGAATTCAAGCTCTTCCATGGCTTGATATGGGATATGGGAAGTGACAGTGCCCGATTTTCTGTATGACTGGTATTATGTACAGAGTTGATTCCAAAAATGGTGTTTTAAAAATACTTAGAACAAAGTTATTATTGGAGTAATAACTTTTGTGTAGGTTACTTTGAAGAAAAATACCCATTTAAGCGATAGGTAGTTAAGACAAAAAATTTTAAGTTTATTTATTTATTTTAAGAGAGACAGAGACAGTGTGAGTGGGGGGGTGGGGTGGGGGCAGAAAGAGAGGGAGACACAGAATCTAAAGCAGGCTCCAGTCTCTACGCTGTCAGCACAGCCTGATGCGGGCTTGAACTCACGAAACTGCGAGATCATGACCTGAGCCGAAATCAGGAGTTGGACGCCTAACCAACTGAGCCACCCAGGTGCCCCATATGATAGGTAGTTTTAATGCCTACACAATTTTGTTTCTTTATTATGTCGCCTTTATTTATACATCTAGCCTTTCTCTTGAATACTATTCTTGTGCTGCCCATTTTCACTATGTCACTTTATTAGAATATGGAATATTCTGAAAATAGATAATTAAAAACTCATTTAAATTCCATATTAAAAGAAAGCCACTTGCTACTAGTAGCCAGTCATTATGTGGTCCTAGTCCCTCTTAAACATCAGTCAACTTTCATGGGAAAAGAGCACAATGGATGCCTTGATTGTTTTTAGTTTTCTAAAAATAAGCACTTAATTTCCATCAAAGGAAAATGAACATTTTCCCTTCTAAAGTTGACTAGTTAAGTGTACGAGTAATCAAAGCAGCCGACTATGAAGCAAAAATGCAGTTGCTTATGATTTGGTTCATTTACTAAATGCACAAATTTATTTTCTAAACTGCATCACAGGGAATAATATTGAGACTGATCGTAATAAACAGGTCTGTAAGAAGGATGGCCATCAACTGTTTGAAACATGACAGTATATGTGTTTATCAAAGACTCAGAAAAAAGGCTGGAATCTTTCAGGTCCTGTGTACATTTCCCTAGATTTTACTTCAGCCTTTCATATTATATTCTCAATTTTATTCATGTGGGTGTTCTTAGGAATTATGGAAGATGCGGAGTTACCACTTCTTGCTGGCTGTTACATGGTAGGAGATCCTTAGTATATCCTCTGGGTTCAGCCCATGCCTGGAAACATATTGTATGCATTAATCTATTTCCTCCTCTAACCTTTGTCAATACTTCTATCTCCCCAAATACTTGAGGACTATAAAATGACCAGAGTGTTTTGTCAAATGTCTAATCATTCCAATGGCTCCTGGATTATCTAAATTGCTCCAAAGAGAGATTACTATATTCAATAGGAAAATTATGTCATTGTTCTTATTCACCACATATAGACTAATAATGCCCTTGTTCCTTTTAACAACAGCATTACCTTGTTGGTAATTATTTCTTGTAATCTCACCGAAAGGCATTTAAAGAAAACTAATTGTACTCTACCTAGTCTCTTCATAACTGTGTTCTATTAGTTTCTCGTTACATCTTCATTCAATCAGTGCCGTTTTGAATACCGCTCCAGACTACGAAGAACAGCTGGCTACTTGGAAGATTAGGAAAAAAAAAAAAAAAAAAAGGATGACCCAGATTTAATGTTAAGTAAAACTTCTGCATGTCTTGTTTTTTCTGCTCCTTATTAATGTGTATGGCCCCGTCTTCAAGGGGCTTTATCTTATCTCTCATTGAATGATGGCGTTGACCAAGAATGTCCTAATTCAAATTCCACTCAAGTGAATCTTTCAAAAAATGTAATAGATTTTATTTTGTGCAATCAGCTGCTGTGCTTTCTAAAGTACTCTCACGGAGCAATGGGCGCAAGCAACACAGGTCTTGTCTTCCATGAGTTATTATGAAATAAAATGAAATGGTCACAAATTGCGCAACACCACTGGCCTGCGTTTCCTTTATACAAAATTACTTCTCCCAAATACACCCTGTTAATAGTAGGAGCGTGTTTCCTACTTATTTTTCTACCTTTATGTTCTAGTAATTCTTTCTTTCATTTACTCATTCATTAGTAATATTTTCTAGGGAGTCATACTTTCAGGGTGTGCTGTATTATTTTCTTTAACCAACGATCTTGGTATTCCTGTCTCCTCTTGATGCTCCCTCCTTGCAAAAGTTCTATTTCTCAGTTTCAAACAAAGATGAAGAGACAGTGGCCTCCCTGGGCTTTTCAGAATCTCTTTATAGACTGTTACATTGCTCAAAGGATTCTCTCCCCAATCGCTAGTCCTCAGAAATCATGAGCCCATTTTTTTTCTTATTCGTACTTTTAACTGGTAGGTGTTGCTTGGAAAGTTAAATTTCCTAGTCTAAAACTTTCAAGTGACAAGCCTAATAGAAATTTCAAAGTCACTATTTCCATACCACCATATAAAAGGGGAATATAATTAGTTTATTTAAAAAAAATGCAGGCAAATTTGGTCATGGATATTGAGACAAGGAAATAAAGGAAACGTGACAAGTCAAGGTAAAAGAATGTTTTCCAATTAAAAAAAAAAACGATTTATATTCTAGGTCTATGAAAATCCCTTTCAAAATAGTGCAGAGGCCAGAAAATATACAATTATTTCTCTACCCAAAAATGGTGGATGATTGGAATAACTGAGTAATCAGTCCAAAAAAGCAAACACACCCGTATCTGTGCTTTGTTCCCATAAGCCATTTCACTTTGCTATAGCCTAAGGGCTATTAACCTGGAGTCTGAAGTTTTGCAGTACCCTGAATCCTGTTTTCCGTGAACAGCTGACATTTGCATATACTGAACAAAATGACGTTTCAACAACAGAACATATGATCTTGAGATCTTCTCGTGAGGGGTCGATAATGAACAGAATTAACGGCAGTGTTGGATGTCATCGAGCAATTTTCGCAAAAGGCGGGGCGCATTCTAAACTCCACGAGTTGCATTGTAATCAAGCCACTCTTGTAATGAATGCAGGCCCTTAATTTATTGAAACTAATTTTGAAATCATGGTGCCACACATACCATCCGCTGTAGAAATAATTTATAAACATTAATTGCAGGAAAGAGAGGAGCCGTTTGCTTCAAAGAGCCCATCAGCAAGCTGTCCTTCCTGTTTTATCAGTAAGCAAAGCTGAGAGCAAATAACAGATGGAACTGTCCCTTGGTGGCGGCACAGAGCACTCATGAAATATAGCACAATCTTCCTCCAGTGTGTTATGTTTTTAACAGCGGAAGATCAGAAGCAGGCGAGGTGTGGGCTAGGATGAATGACTGCTTCTAATGAAACATCCTTTTCTTCTAGGAAGATTCCGGTAGCAGATTGGGCTTTGGCGGGTGATCTCGGTGGCTTGATACAGTGTCATTACAGAATGCATCTGGAAGATTCTGCGGAAAGAGACAAGCCTCGGAAGACCAAGGTGAAGCTGAGGCCTGATCTGTACTCTTAATGGGTGGTGAAATTCCAGTTCCTTTAAATAGCCATCAAAGACGCCGCAGAGCCTAAGCTAAAGCTGCCCCAGACACTGAAACCTGGGACTCATTTACCATCTGCCACAATCATTCCATCCTCTTGCAATATTTTATTCCACTTACTAAAACTACAAGAAGGTATTCGTGCATTTTATGTGTGTGGGTGTGTGGCTAAAATCTCCTTTTGCATCTGTTGTTTGCATAATCACATCGAAGGCTGTTACCAGGGCTGGGGAAGCTGGATTTAGTATATACTTTCTTTTTTTTCCCCCTAATGGAAAAATCTATCAGCCCAACTTTAGTGACTATTTTGAAACAGCTTTTTAGGTGGCGAGATAGGAAGTGGTCCTCAATTCCACTAGTACATCATTTATTCATGCATAGTTCACTATCGCTCTTCATCAAAGCTTTTCTAAATGTTTTCCACTCACCCCGGGTACCTAACTCTGACTCATTCCTTCAACATTGAACACTGTTCTTATCTTCTGTTGGAGTAAAAAAGATCAAGACTATTTGAGAGAACTCTTTTTATAAACGACTGCAACCTGCCTTCCTTCAACTCACAGCATCCCTTCCCTCATTAATTCTTTCCTTTTCTCCGATGTTAGGTAGAAAATTACCCTCATGAAGTTAGCCCAGACACGTGTGTTCTTAATTTTGCCTGATTCCGTTCATTTTCCATTAATGCCTTAATTACTGAAATATTCAGCTTTTTTCTCTTAAATACATCCTCTGATTGGCTTGCATTTATCCTTTAGAAAGAAACAGAAATAAAGCATTACTTTCAACACTGTGTTGCCCTTCAAGCTACTCTTGCTTTCACTCCCACAAAACTTCTGAAAAGATTGGTCTACAGTTCCTGTCATCAATTTCCTTCATTTATTCTACTCCTGTCTTCATTACAATCCCATTTTCTGCTCCCCCATTCTTTGAAACTGTTCTATAAGAGTGCACAATTCCTATCTACCGAGGACAATTGTCATAGTTTTATACTATTCTGCATCTGAGTGCTCTTTCTGTTTGGTGTAAATCCTCGGGTTTCTACTTCTTAGCGGGAAGCAGGGCTTCATGTTCAAGGATAAAGAGATCAGATGCTCTTTGTACCCCCAGGAAGCTAGGACATAGCACCTAGTACTGGTTTGGCAGTCAGATGGTTCCCACCTGGGGACAGAGGAGAATTTATTCGCAGAGGGGCAGCAGCAGAGCCTGGAACAGAGGTGATGGTGCTAGTTATAGAGCCTCTGGTGTCCTAAATTAGACTTTCTCTCTTCAGTGTTTCCCATTATCTCTCTTGGTTCCTTTCTGCTTTCTGAGCCTAATTTTCCAAGTTTCCCATAATTCTGAAAGCTGCCTAATACTTTTACCATAAATTCCTTTCATCCCTTACTTTTAACATATTTGGTTTATGTTCTTTTGAGTTAAAGACCTCACCGATACAGAGAAAGGTACTTGGGAATGGGTTTAATGTAATGGAACCTTAGGGAAAGTGGGGTTAGGAGTGAGGATGTGGCTGGTTTTCAGACTGGGGCTGAAAGCAATGAAATTCCATTCATCTTCGGCCACGTTGGCAGCCCATTGCATGCAGTGGTGAAAGAGCTAATTAAACACAGCCTACGGGTCTCTGGAATGAAAGACTCCCTTGGAATCAAATGCCTATTCAAGGTAAGGCTTTGGGAGAACCAAGTTGCCACTATCATTAAACAGATAAAATAAAAGACTATAGGGTTGCTGAGAATGTTTTGAGAGCATTGAATAGATGACAAAGGCACATGGTAAGTTTCTCTCCTTAAATTCTTGATTATGGCAAAGACTGAATCTCAGAAACTCTGATAATGCTAAAAGAGTCTCTTCATTCTCTCAGCATCTTTCAACATCCATGTACTTGAAAATGAAACTCAGGGTTTGATATGGTTGCCAAATTATGATAAAATTACCTTTGGTCTTGCTGTCTTCTTGTGTGAAAGTGAGAGCACTGATCAGAAAAATGTCGAACCCTAAAGCATCAGAATCAGACCATGTGAGCTGATTCCAAAGGCTTGCAGTTCCTTGAACTCCTCACCTCCTCTACCCCCACCCTCATCCCATCCCCCTCTGTGGTGGTGTTCTGGACCTGGCTTTTTATGGCTCATGAGGGCGGAGCATTTATCTCTTCCCACTCTGTGTTCAGTGGGACACAGTATTATGCCGACCACTTGAAGTAAGCCACAGAGTATTTTAAATGCTGCAAATCAGGATTCCCCTCCCCCTCTTGCTGGAGAGTGGGTTGTTAAACATTTACCAGCACATCCCTGTTCTTGGGATTTCAGAAGTACTTCCTTCATTATTTGATAGGTGTATCTCTTCTTGCTTGGAGATTGTATTCCTCTTTTCTTAGGGGCTAACTTTGCAAGAGAGAGAGCCAATTCACCCCTTGGAACTGTAGAGGAGAACTTTTTCCTTCTTCCCTTCTAAGTTCTTTGGTTGGTCTCATAGTTAAATTGACATAAGACAGAGTGACAGAAGAAACACACAATTTCATTTGTATGGGAGCCCATAAAAATATAAGACTCAAAGACATGACCAAAGCAGTCAGCTCTCATACCTTTTAGACAAGAAAGCAGTAAACTTGTGAAGAGTTGACAAAAAAAAAAAAAAAAAAAAAAAAAAAGGGACTTGGGCTTGGGGTAACTAATTGGTGAAAAAGTAACAAGGTTTGTGTATACAGCCTCACAGCCCCGAATTTCCTATCCCTGGCTATAAGGATGCCTACTATCTTCCTTCTTAAAGAGGATACTTTCATGTGAAAGATTCAGGGGAACAAATGAGGGTCAGAGTGTTCTTTTTGTACTGTCTGGGTCTCAAGTAAGTTAAATTCAAAATAATCAGTATCCAAAGTGGCATATTTTGGGGTGGTATATTCTGCTCCTCTTCAGAATCTACAAACCTCCCATTATCTCCAAACTTCTAACTACTGGTCAGAGGCTGACATGTCCCAGAGGAGTCAATTGCGCTGTGAAACCTGGATGAGGTTTTCTCCTTTCATTTTTATGATGATAAAACTTGGGACTATACATAAGAATGATAATGACTAATAACAGTGACTGGCCTTGGATAGGTAAAGCATAATTTTTCAAAGTGATGACTGTATCATTCTGAGCTAGCTTGAGTGGGCCTGTTTCTTGGCTCATTTGTTTGACTATAATCTCAATTCAGTGGAGACTGAAGATAGTGAACTTGAGATTCTAGAAATTCTTTAACTAACACAGAGAAGGGTAGTAAGTACTCTGGGGTGAAATTACCATATATAAGTAATCTTTACCCTAATTTGTCCCCCAAGAATTCTAGATCATTACCAAGGTCTTAAGAAATGTATTGGCGAGGGGACTGGCAGCAGTTTTGAGGAGTTTGTTTGTACTGTTCTTCTAGGCTGAGGATATCAGTGGCAGATGCTTCAGTTGAAATGGTTTCCCTGATTGATAGGAGAAAAAAACTGGTGTAGGGCAGTGGAGGTCAAGTGCAGCATTCAAAAGTAAAAGACAAAATTGTTGTGGTGGCCATAGTAGGCAGCAGGTCAAGTTCAGCAGTCAGAATGTTCTGAATTACAGGAAACTTTGGTAGTGGTTGGCTGATCAGGGGTCCCTTAACTGAAATATGTAATAGCACATTAGTCCTTCTTGATTTGTGTTATGAAAACACTCCACGACTGGAAAGCATAGGTCTGACACAGGCCCCCATTGCAGGGAGTTGCTCACTCTAGCCCAATTATCATATTTGAGTTAGCTCCATAAGCAAGAATTACTTAATGATGGATTCAGCAATATCGCTTGATGTGCAATTAATCTCCTTCTTAGCCTTCACCGAAGGCTATTTGTTGGCCATTTACTATGTGGTACAGATAAATAGCTCTTAATCTGCTCAACTCAGTTCTATGCTCTTGGTTCACTCAGAATGGCTGGGAAATTTTGTCCTTTTGAAGAAAGAATTCCAAAGACTGTTGCTCTTGATACCAATGATTTAGCAACCATCAAGAATAACAGTATTACATTGTGAGGGTAATGTGCTTTGAGGAGTCAACATTCACGTAAACATTATTGGGTAGCAAGTGTTATTGTCTTGACTTTGTGACAAAGATAGACTTCATTTCAGGTCATGCTGATACAAAACCATCCTAGAATCTGGCTGCACACACATTTCATGCCAGGTATTATCTATATGTGAAAAGAATACAAACAAGGCATAAAATTCTGTATAGTAAAAATACATATAGCCAACATGCCCTGGGAAAGGGAGATAACTGGAGCTTTGGAGTATTGTTAAACACTGATTCTGAGCTACTTAATTCATGGAGACTGAGAATATCACTGTGGTCTACCGATCAGAATGACAAATTGTACTTTAGGTTATACATTGAGTTTCGAACCGAGTCTCGCTCTAGGTGTTCCAGTCTTGGGGTTATTTTTCTGAGTATATAAGTGGAATAAGTCTCATAAGCAATTGGCAGAGTCCCCCACTGGGTCCCTGTACCATGAATAGAGCTAGCAAGATTGAAATTGCCAAGCTTCTGGACTTGACCTTACCTACTCAAGTACTAAAATTCAAAGTAATATTGAATCCATAGGTGAATCACAGAAGTTAAAAGACATCATCAAAGCATGAATGATGTCCGGGTGAGGATTCTTTTCATGTCTCCATTTAGGCCTATGTAAAAGACATAGAGGTACATTGAGTGGTTATAAATTGTACCCAGTTATCCATTTAATAAACATTTATTCAGTACCAACCAAGTTTCATACTTTGCTGGATGTTGGGTACAATGGAGAAGACTGGCATCGATCAAGATAATTCTATGAGCTCATGTTGTCCGGCATTTGTGTGTAAGTGTGTGCAGGGAAGGTTTGAAGGAGATAGCAGGAGAGATAAGGAAAGTCTTCCTTCAGCAAGTGACACTTCACATGAGCTCTGAGGCAGAGGTAGGTATTAGCTAATCAAAGGGGAAGGGCCAAAACACCACCCGCCACGGGAGAGAAGAGTGTATCTAAAGAACTGAATGAAAGACCCTCTACCTGGGGTGGCGATGGCCTGGGCCAAAGCGGCCAGAGAGGAGGCTGAAGTGACAGACAAGGGCTAAACTGGCTGGGTTTGCCAGTCTTAAGAGCAATGTGAAATCAACCACATGTATTTTTTTTTAACTTTTGTTTTTGTTTTTTAGAGGAAGAGAGTGCAAGCAAATGGGGGAGAGTGCCAGAGGGAGAAAGAGACAGAATCTTAAGCAGGCTCCATACTCAGCACAGAGCTCAACATGGGGCTCGATACCATGATCGGGGATCATGAGCTGAGCCAAAATCAAGAGTCAGATGTTCAATTGCCTGAGCCACCCACGCGCCCCAAGTGCATGGTTTTTGGTAAAGAAATGTCATGTTCAGATATTTAAAAGACTTCTCTGACTGCACTGTGGGTTTAATCAGAGTGTAACAAAATATAGTATTGATCTATTACAGGAATCCAAGGGAGGGTTTGTTGTATGGACATAGAAACAGGTAAATTTATGAGATATCTAGGAAGTGATATTAATAGGATTGGTGATGGCCTATTGGTAACGATTTGAAAATTGGGCACATGGAAGTAGAAAATGTAAAGCAGTATTCTCATATTTCTGGCTTGTAGAGCAGAAGATTATCTATCTATCTCTCCATCTATCATCTTTCTATCTAAAATTTCTGGCTTGTATAGTACATGTATATATATGTGTGTATATATTGTAAATATACATATATACACAATCTGAAGTATCTGGAGTGAGTCTGATTCTTGGCTCATTTGCTTTGAGGGGTGGGGAATAAACTTGGGGCAATGATCATAAGTTCATTCTTGGACCTGTAGAGATGGAGAAGCCTGACACATTTATGTGAAGATGTTAAGTGAAAACAGACATGGGGGTGAGGAATGAGAACCAGTTTGGTGATGAAATGCATAATAAATACAGGGGTCACTGGTCCATGGATTGGAAATGAAGCCAGAGCTGTGGGGAAATCACAGAGAGAGAAGAGAAGAGCCTGAGACCATGCACTGAAGGACTCAGCAGCTAAGGTACGGGTCCCCCTGGAGTGCGGTTGTACAGCAAGCTGCACTTAGCAAGAATTCACTAGAGGTTTTCGCACTTAAAAGCAAACAAACCAAAACCGATGGAGAAGGAGAGCACCCTTTCAGTCCCTCTCACATTTTACTAGCTTACTCTAAAATAGTGAAGATAAACAGAAAACGTTCCAAGTTGGATTGTAACGTCTGACTAAACTCCTCTGGTTCTGATAATGTTGGCTTTTAGGTATTTGGTCTGGTGATGCAAATAAGGTAAAAGATTTCTCATTTGTAAAATGACTTTCTGGTGCTATTTTGTGCCTTTTTCAGTGCTTAGCAAACTCTGCTTTATATTTAAATTACTTGGCTGGGAATCTGTCCACCCCTTAAGCCTGGGAAATTTGGCAGAGGAGGCCCACGTTTCATTCACCTTTATATTCACAATGCTGGGGTGGTGTCTCCATGAGAGTAATTGCTTCTGTCTCTTATCAATATTTGTTCTTTTTAAGGTGTGTTTCAATTTCTGTTATAAAAAAAAGTGTGTCTATATATATTCATATATATGTATATGTATGAACAGTTCATATTTTTTTTTTTTTTGCCTGAATACAAGTTGGCAAAACTTTAAATGGAAACTCTCGTTTTTATTATTTGGCTTAAAAGTAATCGGGTACATTAATAAGCTACTGGTGCACTTCGCATGTTTCACCAGATGGTCCCTAATTTTTTGTTCCTTAATATAAAAATGCACTTCTAAAACTAAACCACTGGGGGGAAGCATAGTGCAAAGTTAGCATTTAGTTCATCCTGGTGCCCAGTGTAGACTTAGCCAAGCCTCTGGGTCAAAGACTTGTGCTAAGCTCTTAGTGTTAGCAGAGCCTTTGTCTGTCTGTCAGTTGTCTTCCCTTTGTCAAATTCTTCCCACTTCCTCTTTTTTCCAGGGTGCTTTGTGGGTTAAAACTTTTATTTTGAAACTTCTAGAAGCTTAATTAATAAACATGAAAACCAAGTCAAAGCTGGCACGATGCCCTTATTTTGCTCAACCACATGGGCATGCTAGGGTAATTGTAGTTATTTACATTTGGCATCCAACTGACTCAACGAGCAACATTGCCTTTTTTTTCTACCAGTACTGAAGCTATTAAATTAAACAGGTTAATGTGGCTACCGCATTTCGCCCCCTACTATCCCCACAGCTACAGTAAATCTGCCACCTGTTTATTTCCATAAAAATTCAATTAGGCGCCGCCAGTTATTCTTCTTATGCGAGCAATTAACCTCAGGCAGTTTCAGGTCCCAAAGAAAGGCCAGGCTGGCCTGTTCCTTTTTTCACTCTTTGCTCCCTTTAGCCGCCGGTGGTTTCTTTTGCTAAGTGACTGCACACCCTCACACCAGTGAAAAATGAAAGAATAGACTCGACTGCTGTGCACTGTCATGCCGGTTGAAAAGCAAAAACTGAAAGATCGCCAACAACCCTTCCGCCTCCCCCTGCCTGGGCAGCGGGGGCACCTTGGGGCCCCGGGGACGACAGCAGTGAGCCTGCGGCCAGGGCCCCGGGGACACCCCAGCGTTGCAGAAAAACACACCAAAAGGAAGGAGAACTTGCTCTAAAAACTGTTTGTTTTCTTTCTTCTTTGTCTTTGTTAAAATCTGACCGTGTAGGGAAAGGTTGGTAAAATGCCACGGCATCCTGGCTAAAGCAACAACACAATTATGACGAGATAAAGCCACATTCATGGGCGCTTCTCCACACTATGGATGGGACCAAACGCATAGCAATGCAGTCGCTTTTCCTTTCCTCTTTAAGAGGCATGTGTCTTCAGTACACGTTGAAAATGCTGACTTTTTCTTTTCTTTTTATGTCTGCTTCTCTTTGTCGTATTTCTTTCCCTTCTCTCAAAAGTCTACCAGTACAAAGAAAAATTACCGAATCTTACACCTAGAGATTTCCTACAGGATCTCGTGGATACCGGGGATTGAGGTATGGGCTTCTCGTTAATCTTTAGCACATTGACATGTGCTTGAAGAAATAATAGCAAATGCCTAAATGTAGTCTCAAGAGCAAATTAAGACTGGAATGATCATTAATTAAATCACTCGTAGGTTTTCGGATAAAACGAATGTTTCTTCATAAGTGGGTGGGTGCTCACTACCAATGTGTAGTGATTATCAACAAATTCAGCGAATGAGGGAACATAGAAACAAAGAAACGAATAGGGTGTGAGATGATAGAACCCAAGGTGACACGTGGAGAGCTCAGGTTATTCCTGGGCGTTGTCACAAGTCCCGGTGGATCCTGGAGTCACATTTGCTCAGGTGCGTTGCTGGGCTGGCACAGATGTCAGATGTCAGGCATCCCCAAAATGCTCCCAAGGGATTAAGTGGGTGTGTGTGTGTGTGTGTGTGTGTGTGTATATCTTTCCTTTCCTCCTGCATCTGAAGGTGCCCTGTGCCAGCCAGCATTAGTACACTGCTGGGGTAGAAGAATGTAATAAAGTGGACTTTGAAGGCAGCATGTCACAGGAAAAAGATACAGTCTAATTAAATTTAATCTTCTTTTAAATGGTTACTCAAAAGAGAGACTCTATTAGAAGTTCAAAAGTGCATGTATAAATCCTCCCCAGGCAAGTCGGTACCCAGGGCTAACACAGCAGGTGGAAGAGTGAAGGAAATGTTAGAACCCGTGTTTCATCTTGATAGGGCTGACGGAACTTTAATGAAGAAAGACCAATATTCTGTGGCCCTGAAACCACATCCTCTGCTGTCAAATGGGTTCAAGTTCATGGTCTTGAAAATTGTCCTTTTCCTGTCTTCAAATGTTCTCATGAGTCCTTTTCTTTTCAGTTCAAAGTAGAAATTAAAATGGTTTTACGTGTTTATTCTTCATCCTAGATTTTGGGCAGATGCCTAATTTCCACTGCTTCCTTACCTCCTGAAGAGTTTCAGGCTTTTTGCTTCTGCCAAAATGAAGCAAACATACAGCTTGGTACTTTGAAGTCTGAGTTAAAGCAAAACTAAATGGACCATGTTTATCTGATCAATTAAAGCATTGCCTACATCCTTAGAACTGATGTTTCTCATTTAGACAACATTCTATACAATCCTCAGGAAATTAACAACAGAGACTGAGTTTGGGGAATGGGGGTCGTTATATAAAGAAATGCAGGAAGAGTGTGGAAGAATTTGACCAGGCTCCAGTATAAGCTACATAAACTGACTGGGCTCCAATATAAACTAAAGAATGTCTTAGTAGAAGAGGGACTATAGAAAAATGTTAATGACGGTTCCCCGAGTAAAAGTTTGACTTCAAACTCCTGTTATGTGAAGTGATCTAGTATACTTAATAGTCTTTGGCATTATTGATGTGTATACTTTAAGAATAGTTATAATTATAAAAGCTCTCAGAGATTAGAATGTGTACAGTTCAGTTTAAGCATAGATCAACAAGGTGTGCTCTAAAAGCAGAACCATGCTAAAAAAAAAAAAATTAAAAAAAAAAAAAAAAGAAAAAGGGGCGCCTGGGTGGCGCAGTCGGTTAAGCGTCCGACTTCAGCCAGGTCACGATCTCGCGGTCCGTGAGTTCGAGCCCCGCCTCAGGCTCTGGGCTGATGGCTCGGAGCCTGGAGCCTGTTTCCGATTCTGTGTCTCCCTCTCTCTGCCCCTCCCCCGTTCATGCTCTGTCTCTCTCTGTCCCAAAAATAAAAAACGTTGAAAAAAAAAATTTAAAAGCAGAACCATGCTAAGCAGAGCATTAGATTTAGAAAAATAAAAAGAGCATGAATTACAACTCTCTTAGAAGTATATAGGTTTTTTTTCTAAATCACACAGATTAGCACCAATTAATTAAAATGATATGAAATAGTAGGTACTTGAACCTGCAGGCTGTCCCCAGTCAATACCCTGTTTCATTCTTCTCAGCAATAGTGTGAAGCGGGGCGCCTGGGTGGCTCAGTCGGTTGGACGTCCGACTTCTTTGGCTCAGGTCATGATCTCGTGGCTCGTGAGTTCAAGCCCCGCGTCAGGCTCTGTGCTGACAGCTCAGAGCCTGGAGCCTTCTTAGGATTCTGTGTCTCCCTCTCTCTCTCTGCTCCTCTCCTGCTCATGGTCTGCCTCTGTCTCAAAAATAAATAAAACTTTAAAAAAAAAAAGAAATAGTGTGAAGTAAAACTTGTTTGGCTTCCTTTCCAGCTTGCCCAGGACCTGTGCACATGACCTGTTCCAGAAAGACAGCAATCTCCCTTTCCTCAAAAACCCTGCTAGATTCGTTGTCTTTGGCTGGAGTGAGTTATTTCATCCAATTGGTGCCAACAGAATGAACTTTAAGCTGCATATAGATAATGGTTGTATATTTTCATATTTGGCAGATTCTGTGGAGATTGCCTTCCAAATTCTAAGATTTATCTCCAGAATTGTGGCTTGGCAGGAAGACTAATGTGCAGTCTTCATGTGTAGGTTGTTTGATTTGGGGTGGATTTCAATACTGTAGGTGTAGAGGCAACCTGAAATTTTATAAAATAGCTTTCTTCCAGTGCAAAGTTTTATGCCTTTTTCTCTTCAACTATAAAGGGGGAAAATGGTAAAGACAGAGCTGTTAAGTTCTTTGATCCATATACCCCTGCAAAGTTTTTTCCTCCCGGATTTGGTTTTGTATATGATTTATTTTATGCATCTATCCCTCCCACCAACGTGGAGGGTGCCTGTTTTGATGTTTAATTAAGTTGTGATAACATTTTAATTTAATTACATATTATGCATTATAATTATTTGTGAAAACTTTCGTGGGTACAAGAAAAAGCTGTAGAAGAAAAAAAAGCAGATCTAAGGAAAACTGTTTTAAGATGCTGCATTTCTTGACAAAGAGCTGTGTCAATTTAATGGAACACTTAGGTCTCAATGCATTTACACACAAAACTTTGTGTCATTAAATGGCAGCCTATGGGGCAAATTTGGAAATATTTAGAAAAATATATATATATTTTTTCCTTATATTTAGGAAAAATTCACATGTATGTTAACCCCTGAGACGGTGTTACTGATTATGTTATAATGAACTCATTATTTGCTTTGTCCTAGGCTTAGACTAAATGTCTTTGTTTATTTGACGTGATTGTAGGTATTCTTGAGTCCGGCCATATCTTCATATGGACCATTGAAATGATAATTTTGAGAAGAGTTAGAAAGAGTGAGGAGCATTTTTATTCTACTCTATTTTTTCCTAGAATGTTTCAACCTGCCATGAATCTCTTGAAGGTGAAGATTCTTCTTCTCTTATCAACAGATGATAACATTTGGTCTGTTTCATGTTTGGAAAGATGTGGGTCTTGGACCTAAAGTTCCCGGTTTGGTAAGTGCTGTGTGCCGAGGGGGAAAAGAAAAAAAAAAAAAAAAAAAACACAACAGCAAAAAAGAAAGTCAACAAGGCTGGTGAGACAGAATCACAGGAAAGGGTCTCAAATTCTTATCCTATTTGACCTGTTACTGTTCGGCTGCCAAATACTTAAAATAAAATAAATTCAGAGAGTACATTCTGAGTTTGTCTTCTCAAACAGTGTTGAGCTACATTTAAGTTGGTCCATCTTGATAAGACAGGAAAATTGTCAAAATTTTGTAAATTTTAGGTCCATCTTTGGTTGGAACACTCCTCAACTTCTTCACATAGTACACTTGACTAACAAGTTATAATTAATTGGGTAACTCAAGGACTTGGACCTTCAGTTATCTGTTTGTTAAAGAATTTAACAAAAATAGGGGCGCCTGGGTGGCTCAGTCAGTTGAGCGTCCAGGTTTGGCTCAGGTCATGATCTTGCGGTCCGTGAGTTCGAGCCCCGTGTGGGGCTCTGTGCTGACAGCTCAGAGCCTGGAGCCTGTTTCGGATTCCGTGTCTCCCTCTCTTTCTGCCCCTCCCCCCACTCGCACTCTGTCTCCCTCTGTCTCAAAAATAAATAAACATTTAAAAAAATAAAAAAAAAAGAATTTAACAAAAATAATCCCAAGAACAGCATGATTCAAACACTTCACAAGTCCTTTTCAGATTTTATGTTCATATAAACGTCTCTGAATCTTCACTCCATTAATGTTTTAAGCATTGCCTCTAAAGGTTGTGAGTTTCCTCTACAAATTATAGGAATGAGTGTCTTTGGTCATCATGTTGCATGAATAGTAAGGAATTTTTAGGTTACTGAACCTATTCAACTATTGACCCTCATTACCCTCACACTCTCCAGAGAGCTTAGGACCAGAACATTATGTGACTCTTTGGGTCACAACTGGACTCTGTGGTTGGGGACTTTGTGTTGGTGATCTTCTAAGAACTCAGTTTGAGCGCCTGGTCACTGCTTCTTCTACCAACCATCAGACAGGACCACTGAAAGAGTTAGGCTACTAGACGTGCACTCAGAACAAATTATAATTTTGAGATGTCTGATTCCATCTCATTTTAAGTTATATTTCAAGACTCATTGAACTTCTGATCTCACTTTTCACTTACTTCTAGAGGAGTCCGACAGACATCCTCTTGAATGACAATTTGATGTAACTGGCTCCACTTTCAGAATTTCTCTCTTCTTCTTCTTGTGTCTTGGACTTGATCAACCTTGAAGCAAGTTCAATACTACCTTACATTCCTGACTATTGCCAGCATTTTTCCCTTTCCCTCCAGAAGTCATTATTGAAAGACACAGATTTTACTAAAATAAAGAAATCATTCAGCTTCCAAAATTCGTTATAAGAAAATCAGACTTTGATATCTCTTCCCAAATTCTACTTCTCAAAATAGTCCTCATATTTCCTAGGAGACAGTTTATTTGTAAGAAGAGTTGTAGTAGTAAAAAGAACAAACTTTATGTTTCTACCTGAAAATAAATTTTATTGGTCATATAATGCCAATTTATTGGTTTACTTGGCTCAAATGGACAATTCCTCCTGTTCTCCAGCTACTGTCAAAAGGAATGCCTTAAGATGAATCAATGTGTGGGGCGCCTGGGTGGCTCAGTCCGTTAAGCGTACGACTTTGGCTCAGGTCATGATCTCACAGTTTTTTAGTTTGAGCCCCGCGTTGCCTAGAGTCTGCTTTGGATTCTGTGTCTACCTTTCTCTCTACCCCTCCCCACTTGTGCTCTGTTCCTCTGTGTCTCAAAAATAAAATAAACATTAAGAAAAACAACAACAGGTGAATCAATCTGTAATTAACATCATTGTCTTTGATAACGTTGTCTAGAATAAGTCAATTCATTTGGCTACTTTTGACATGTTATGCAAATAATTAATCCTAGCAGATATTTAATAAACTTATTATTCAAAACATATTTTATATAATTTTATGAATAGAAATTCTTTTGTTTGTTTTAAACACTTGGTAAACCTTTATTGTAACTTTCCAAGCTAAACCATTTAGGCCAAAGCTTCTTAAGCATCTGTAATAAAGTACGGCTTTGTTGGTGTTAATTGTCACAGTCACATTCCAATACTTTTGTAGAATTCACTGATCATGTGCTTGGATGGCATGACAATAACGAATTGATACGTAAGTCTCTTACTGCTTATATCCAATTTCTGTACTTCTTTTTCTTTTTCTTCTTCTTCTTCTTTTTAAATGTTTATTTTTGAGAGAAACAGACCCAGAGGGCAAGCGGGCAAGGGGCAGAGACAGAGGGACACACAGAATCCAAAACAGGCTCCAGGCTCTGAGCTGTCAGCACAGAGCTGAATGGGGCTCAAACTCATGAACCATGAGATCATGACCTGAGCCACAAAGTCAGACGCTTAACCAACTGAGCCACCCAGGTGCCCCAGGGACTTTTTTTTTTTACATTGTCCATTTAGTATTCTCTATTTGAAAATTCATGTGAAGAATCAAACTGATTTCATATTTGTAGAGAAGGTGCTTTTTTGCAAGTTATTGTTTTAGGCCTAGTGCACTTTACTATATACAAGAATGAGTTGTTAATCTAGCCAGTCCAGGCTTAGATGTTACTGGAGCATTATTCATATCTCCATGCAGCAAGTAAGTATTGAATGCCTACTATATGCTAGGCATGGTACTATGTCCTACTAATTCAATGGTGAGTAAACCAGACATATTTCTTACTCTCAAAAAGTAGAAAGTCTAGTGGGGGAGACAGTCATATAGTTAAGTAACAAGACAAATAAATGTAAACATTTGATTATGATAAGTGCCTTAAAAGGAGGGTACATTGTTAGAGAAGTGTACCTAACTGTTGGAGTTATTTAACCAAAAGTGATGTGAACATGTTCTTCTCTTCCATTTCCTTGTTTTATGCTACTAGGTAACGATAACAGTTTGGCTTAACACCGATAACAAATAAATCATCCCAAAGATATTAGGGATGGTGTGAAGCTCTAAGAAGAGAGATATCACTTGGGCCAACATTCTCTACAGGTAGATGGTTGATGTACTGGTGGGTTTTACAGACTTGGCTAATGTAGTTATTTATTTATTACCATACATGACTTGGTGTTGCTATAGAGACAGTTGTCTGGATGTTAGTGATGTTGGGTAGGTGGTAACTTCAAGCAGAATAAGGATGGAGATTCCCTTCTGGGGGGCAAGCACTCTCACAGACCAAGACTTTAAGGCTATTTCCTAGAGCTTAGAGGTCCCTATGGATATGGAAAAGCTGTAATTAGTGTCAAAAAATATTCTCCCCAAATTAGATTTTCTTCAACTCTGGCTACAAATCACGAAGGCCAAGATAAATACAGACAGATCTCTTTTGGAGGAAGATTTTGGATTTTAGATTGTTAGTACTAAACCTGGGTAGGCAGAACCTGACCAAATGCTAAAGATTCCATCTATCTTGAATTTGTTGACAAGAATTATGTTAACCTTTTACGTTTTATCCTGTTTCTTGGCCTTGGCTGTGGAAATGGTGAAGTCAGGTCCTACTGGAGCAACAAAATCAAAGTTGGGAAAGAATTTGTACGCTGACTCCAGGGTAGTGAAGACTATCCAAGATCTAGGGAATTAAATTCTGAGGAAAGGTGAGATGAAGGCAAAGCATCTGGCTGACATAGTTGCTTTTCATTGACCCGCAAACAGTTCCGGTTTGGGAATTGTAAAGGAGAAGGGTACAGAGATAAGGACACCCTGGGGCTTCCTGAAGGTTTATGGGAGAGCAAATGGCAGCACAACTAACCTCCAGTGGAAATAAAAATCATAATGAAACTTTAGTTATTGCCTGGTTACAATTAAAATATATGTTATAATGGTTGATGATAAAACCTTGGAATAAAAGTGAGTTTGTAAATATTCTCCAAACCCTGACCACTCGTTTGTTAGGGAATTGTCCAAGAAAAACAAAGGCCATGTTCAGATATAATCCTTATGGATTCTGCAATTAACACTATGATTTTTCGTTCCCATATCTTTTATCAAGAAGATCAGAGTCTCCTCTCACTTTGAGCTGTTAGCTACAAAGGTTCTGTTGCTCTCCCTTAAAATGTGCCCTTTGAACTTTAAGTTATGAGTGCAAACAAAGCTTATAAAACATAAATGTTAGAAAAATATATTTGTTCACTTACATTTATAGACTATACTTGTCATTGGCAATTGAATTTTCTCACTACTGTTGTGATAATTAACTCATGGGCTATGATCTCTTTTGTCTTTATTTAACCTACCAATATAAAAACTGTGTAAATAGTCGTGTTAGTTAGAAGGATGCCTTGGACTTTGGGTCTGTTTTTCTTTTCTCCTACTGAGCATGTAAGGAAATAAATATGATGGCTTGTGGCAAAGATTGGTCCTTTCCCACAATATCTACTCTCGTTTTTTCCTTAGTAACACAATTCCAACTTTATTCAATGCAGTTATGTGCCTAGCTAGCTAGGAATTGTTTGTGTTTTCTAAACATTAAGAGGTAGGGGCTATTATATACTAGCTTGTCTCTTGACAAACAAGAAACTGTCATGAATTATTTAAACTTTGGAAATGTTTAAAGAGTTACATTTATTTCAGTGGATAATGTATTTTTCAAGCCTCATAATGCCAGATAAAAGTCTTTGATTTACCCTGACTTCTGAATGAAATCTGTGGAGTTGAACTAAGCCAAAAAAGAAAATTGTGAAGGGAAGAATATTGGACTTTAATATTTTACTACTTTAATTTACGAGGAGACAGAATTTTTATTGGGCATTTTACTTTCTGTGTGGTAGAATGATAATGGAATATTGTTCATTATGTTCAAATTTGGGAAAAAACTCCATTCTTATATTTGGAATATAATGGCTGAAATGTGCCTGAAACATTTGTTATTTTTGTCCTCTGGGTATCCCTTCTCCCTTCACTAACAAAATGCTCCTGTTTTGCTTTGCTGAGACATCCTACTTCATTTCTCAGGCCATGTGATTGGGAGGGACTGATCTACTCCTGACTCCAGGGCAGTGGCAATTCTAAGTCCTGGCCAATCAGAGTCATGAATTATTGTTTCAGGATAAGCTTGTAATATAAGCCTTCAGATTATCTTTCTTGCAGAATCCAAAGTACTAACCATTATTACACTCTGGAAAATCTGTCTTTCAGGATTAGTAAGGTAGAAAGATGTACGCACTGAGACGATATTGATTGTCTTTTCAATGGCATGGAAAGAACCTGGCTGGGAATTAAGTCAATACAAAGGTAGAAGAACTAAAAGATGGAGAGCAATCAAGCCCTGATGTCATGTTTTGCAGCACACATCTGAAGCTGTGCCACATCTGGATTTATCAATTAGGTGACACAGTAAATTCCTTGCTTTGCTTACGCTCCACTTGGGATGGTGTTTGGTTACTTGTAATTGAAAGAATGGATCTAAGACATTCTGTAAACTGTATAATTCTTTCTTGTGAACCATGTTTGGATCATGTAGCTGAGCATAAATTGAAATTTGAAGTAGAAAAGGGAGAAAATTTGGGGCGCCTGGGTGGCTAAGTTGGTTAAGCGTCAACTTCAGCTCAGGTCAAGATCTTGCGGTTCGTGGGTTCCAGCCCCGCGTCGGGTTCTGTGTTGACAGCTCAGAGCCTGGAGGCTGCTTCAGATTCTGTGTCTCCCTCTCTCTGCCCCTCCCATGCTCATGCTCTGTCTCTCTCTGTCTCAAAAATAAATAAACATTAAAAAATAATTTAAAAAAAAATAAAAGGGAGAAAATTTAACCCAGTATTGTGTTTCAGAGTTAATGTTGGATGCCTGCTCTGACATACTTCAAGAACTTAGTGAGCAAAAACCTAATTTTCCACTTCACTAGGACTTGGAGGCTACCAAATATCTCTTCTCCTACAATAGACACCATTTCCCCAGTTGAAACTTGACTTAGCTATTATTGGATATAGATGAATATAAAATAAAAATGAGAGAGCATAAGAAAGAGCTGGGGATGTTACGCTGTCCTCAGGCCATACTCACCTCTGCAGATACCATTCTTAGCCCCTCCAAGGGAGAAAGACATATTAGTTAGATTAGTCCTTATTAGGTCATATTAGTCCATATTAGACATATTAGTTAGATTAGTCCTTAGTACCATGAATGAATGTGTGTGCAGGGTGCAGTGCAGGTAGCCAGGGCATACTGTTTGTGGGTGGAGTTATGGGGCAATGAAACCCTAGGCACATCCAAGTTCAGCTTCTAATTTCTCTTCCACTTCCTGTTTCCATGCAGTTGAGTGGATCTGGTTCCTCAATGGTTCTTGGGATGTGGTACTTTCTTCTGCTCTGTTTCTCCCTTTTTCTCTCTCTTCTCATCTTTTCTCAGTCGTGAATGAGTGTGCTGTTCTCAAGACTTTAGATTCATGGAGTTAGGTAGCTCTGCTTGGAGCATTTAGACCATGTACTCCAGCTCAGACTTTACCAGAGTTCTGAACTTAAGAGTATGAAGCTTGTATAACATTGAATACAGAGGTATGCTGATTCACTCTTGTTATTTATGTGGAAAAGAAACAGTGTGTTTATACAACAAAAATAAAGTAAATAAATGTGTTTTTTTTTCTTTTTATATTATCTGCCAGGAGTTTCAAGGCCAAATGTGTGGCTTAATTTTTGTATATGTAAAGAACCCTTGGGCATTCCTAATCTGTTTTTATAAGGCTGCGCTCAAGCTATCATTGGGCTGAGTTCTCATGTAGAAGCTCGACTGAGGCAGGATTCACTTCTCTTCTCATTGAGGTTGTTGGCAGAATTCATTTCCACGTAGCTATATGACTGAAGCTTTTTGCTGACTGTCAGCTGCAGGCTGTCCTCAGCTTCTAGGGGTTGCCTGCAGTTCTTTGCCACAGAGTTCTCTCCATAGGTAGTTCAAAACATGGCTTTTTGCTTTTTCACGGCCAGCAGAGCAGTGTCTCCTATTAGTCTGCTAAGGAATCTTACATAACATAATATAATGATGAGGGTGACATCCCATTACCTTTGCTATATAATGAAACCTAACTAAGGTATGGATATCCCATTATCTTTGCTATATTAAATTAGCTAGAAGAAAGTCACAGGTTCTTCATACACTTACAGAGAGGAGATTTTGCAGAATGTAACACACAGGAGTGAGATCCTGGTAGTTCTCTTAGAATTCTGCCTCCCAGAGCCAATATTTCTCAAAGTACATTTCATTGAAGATTACTTCCATAGTCAATATTCATCAAGAATAGTTTTAAAGTAACAGGATATAAGTGCCAGGTGACTGATTCAAATCATCTTAAGAATATAAATGAAAAACTGATTTTTTTTTTCTCACAGGACTGAAAATGTTAGTTTTAGGCAGAGGACAGGACAATGTGATGAGGATTGAGAAGGATTCTGCCTCCATTAAAAACTTGATACAAAAAGTAAAAGGGGATATCAAAAATGGGAAGTCATGAACGTTAGACAGCACATGGGAAAAGTTCTGATAGAGGCATTAGCCCTAATGTGGAATGCGCTGAGGTTAGGATCAAGTGCAGTCCACTTGCCCTCTTTCCGGCGGACATTAAATCTGAAAGGACTCTATCATGGACAGAATGAGAAAAGAACAAAACACAGGCTTATATCCTTCCACCCTGTCATGTTTTCCTAAACCAATATCACATTGTCTCTTATACCCTTCTGCATTTGTAAATATTGTCACTTTTTTTTCTACGATAATCTTTGCTCATCTCATCCTCGTCTCCTATGCATCTGACAAACTTTCATTCATTTTTCTGTGACTCAGTGAGGTAACTCTAAGAGATCTTCTCTAACCTCTGCCTGTCATTTAGGTGGAGTTGGGTACCACAGCCCACATGTCCATAAGTTGGTAGATACTGTTTGTAAGCTTAGCCAACCCCCATTTCAATCCCCTTCCTCCTCGATACCTCTAGCCAGTCATGGCCATATGATATGGCTCTTGCCAATAAGCCACGAATTACATTTCAATGTGGGGAAAACTCTTGTTTTCTTGAAACAGGAATCCTCCCTTTTTGGATGCTATTCTCTTTCTGGCAGTGAACACAGACATAATGGCTGGAGCTGTTCTAGCAGTCTTGTGATCATTATGGGAAAATAAGAGACTCACAAAGACCTGGTCTCTGATATCCCAAAGCTGATGAAGTACACTAACAGCCAACTCCCACTACAGTTACATGTAAACCAAAAGAAAACAAAAACCAACCTTTAATTTCTTAAGTCATTATAGTTAGGCTCTTATTACCTGCAGCCTAATAAGATCCTAAATGAAATATAGTTTCATGTATTTCTAGATGATAACACTAATTACAAACTGACAATTATTTAGTTTTTAACCTATCCTGTGGTGCCATGAATGAATTCCTTCATATTGTAAATGTTATCTTATTTCCATTTTATTCATTGTAGCCTCCATCGTCTTAGAAGCAGATCTAGCACATAAGAAACATTCAGCAAATGTCTGTCACATCTTTTAGCTTCCAAATTGTAAAAGCTTATCTGGAGAGAATAATGCATTCTTGTTAATCAGAATGAAAGATTTCTACTGGTATTATTTATCTAGGTTTTTAGTTGTCACCTTATTTTATTCAGCATGTTGTCTCCAGCTTAGAAATAAGACAGATGAATAAAATCTACAGGTGTTGCCAAAGCTGCAGCTATAGCTACACTCTTGGATGATAAAAGCAACATTCAGAATGAAATGCTGAAAAATTTGGGAAAGTCTCTTTTCCTAAATGTAGCAAAATCAATAGGAAAGAACCGAACACTTAGAGGCAAAAAATAAAATTCAAATCTACAGTTTTGGATTCACAGATCAGAAGGAAAAACTAACAAACCCAAACCTGTTTGCTGAACATTAGACACGTCAAAGTTAAATCAGATGAAAAAGCATTGACAGAATGAAGAATATTTAACTTCGGGAAGATGATTCTGGTAGATACGGAAAAGGTAAGGAGAGAGAGTGCTTATAACGTGACATATTTGAAGCACTTTCTTGGAAGAGATAAGTTAGATTTATTCAATGCAGTTTCAAAGAGACTAAGAGAAAAATTTGGAGGAATATGTGAAAGCTTCAGGTTGAGAAATTGGAGCTCAAAATGAGGAAGATGCTATCAACACAGATTTTTCAAAAGTAGATTTGCCTTGTGGGGCCCAAAGCTGTGCTGACTGGCAGTGAATTGTCATGTAACCAACCCCCTGTTAAGGATAATGGCAGAGATCTTCATGCTTTGGTTAGGAGCTTGACTTGCCTGTTCAGATATTTTCCTTTAGGCTAAAACAGTTTGATAAATTCTTTTCTTTTGTCCCACAGGATGGTGTTTTGGGGTATGTTCTGAAAAAAAGTGACAAGGCAGTGGTAGTTATGGGGTGAGGACTTATCAACCATATTACTTCTTAAATTGGGTTTTTACAAGATGAGGGTGTCCTATCCTGTTACTCCCTTATCTCAGGATAAAAGTATATCTAATGCTACCTGTTGCTGTTGGTGTGGGATGACGGACCATGAATCTTGTCTATTTCAGATGGGTGCTGGCAGCTATTTATCTACAAACATAAGCATGTTCACATTCGGAGAAGTGTTGAATCAGAGGCCACAGAATACATGCCTGCATGATCATAGCGTATTTTTATTAAATTTATCTTTTTAATTTACATTCAAGTTTGTTAGCATATAGTGCAACAATGATTTCGGGAGTAGATTTCTAAATGCCCCTTACCCATTTAGCCCTTCCCCCCTCCCACCACCCCTCTGTATGAGATCATAGCATACCTTTAACTTGGTTTGTACAGGTGTGGACTTTTCGAATTTAATGTTTTTGAAGGCGTAATTAGCGGTGGACAAAGGGGACTTTGACACAAGTTTTCCAGTCCCTGTTGTGTTTCATTCTCTCATGAAAGTATGGACTCTTGCAATCTGTTTTGACTCCCAGGGATAAATCTGAATTATGCAGAATAGGGTTATTGCTCTGATGACCCATATATTAGTATTCCTGGCCTTCGCTGCATATACCTAAAGCCATATTGGCCATGTTTCAAGTGCTCATTGGCCACATATCACTAGCAGCTACTGTATTTCACATTGCTGGCCTAGGCTTTTTAAGGGAGCCTCATAGGAATGACACATAAACTTCCAGGGGGTTGCCATGTGAACAAATCCTCATTCTTAATTCTACCTCTTCTTTCTTTCCCCACTATCTCTCTTGGGTTATCTATCTATCTCTCTATCATCTATCAACATTATCTATCATCTATCTATCTATCTATCTATCATCTATCTAGCTATCTCCCATCTATCATCTATCTGTCATTCATTTTTAATGGCCTTTAGGTCTCCTATGGTCCCATCTTCTACGTTTTCTAAAATAATTTACCCCTCCTTTGGAAACCATTGAGTCCCAAGTCCACTCTTGTGTCTCATAAATTACAGAACAGATATTTAGTGTGTTTTGTGCACTACTATTTCCCCAAATCTAAAAAGCTTCCCAACATGTGAATAAGAATTAAGAAAAATTGTTCAAATGAATGATTTCATGCTCCAGATTAAGCCATAGGGTTGAAAGTGCTTTGGCTCTAAGAGAAGACTTCACTTGGAGTGAAGGAGTGATCTCTTGGACAGAGAAGGGACAAGCAAGTGATCCAATTTGGGGAGACTAGTTTTTTGGTTTTTTGGTTTTGTTTTTTGTTTTTTGTTTTATCCTCCAAGGAGTATTTTTTAAAAATCTAATATCTTACACTGTAGAGATTAAGTTCCTATATTAGATAATCCTATTCCACCTGTTAACATAATATGATTTCTTTACCAAGAGATATTGGCTCTTTTCCTGATGCGGGTTATATTACAAATTCTCTTTAATTAATTTGAAGGTAAAAGGTCCAGGTGTGCTACCAATGCTGATATCTTGCTATAGTGATAAAATAAAGGCTACACTTATCAAATATATTTTATATGTATATATCTCAAGTGCTGTAACCCTTGTTCCTTTCCCGGCTTAGCCTAGTGCCTTAAATGCAGTAGGTAGTCCATAGACATTGTTAAGTCATTTAACAAAGCCAAGCACTGCCCTGACCACGTCAAAGACCTCAGTCAACAGATGAAAGCAGATGAAAATCTTTACTTTTATGGAGCTTACGTTTAAGTAGAATGATAGGAAGAAAGAAGATAGTAAGCCACAATTAAAATAAATAATGAAAAAATACGTAAGGAAGAAATACACTTTATTAGACAGTGATCAGTGTAATGTGGAAAAGAGTAGAGTAGGAATAAGGAATAATGGGGCAGGGGGAGAGATGGGTTGTAACCTGAAGTAGGAAATGAATTAAAACATTTTAATTGAGGCTCCTATATTCTGAGGTCGTATACTATGTTATCGTTTTAAAAGAGAAAGGCATAGTAGTAATATGCACACATTATTTATGTGTATAAAAATGCAACTGAGTTTTTTTAAATAAGAAATTTTATTTGTATATTACTTGGCAGCCCTTTAGCTTGGATGAGACTGAATTGCTATAAACTGAAAGGTAATTATAGAGGGCTATGCAACTAACTGGGGAAAACATAAGAAAGGAAAAATACATATGCCTTACTCAATAACCTTTATTTAGAAAAGAATAGAAATGATCATGCCAACACATTTTGAGGAGTTTAATAAATATTTTGCAAATACCAATTATAATAAACCAATAATGACAATAACCTAACAATGGCAGAATTATAAAATAAAATTATATTTGAAAAAGACACATAACATAAAGCATCAGAATTATAGATATTGAAAAAAATAGTAATGGAGAAAGAGGAGCTATATCAACTTAGTAGTTACCGACTTTAAATGGGGCCTTCAGATTAAATGTCAAAAATAAATAATAGGGCCAGGGAGCCACCGATTTATCCACATTTATAATAAGATACAATTTAACTTTTAGCCGCATTATATTATGAAAGTCATTAAATTGAAAATAACAGTTAGAAAAACAGCCTAGTAGAAGACATTATAGTAATCTTTGATCATAGATGTGAATTTGGTCTCAAGTCTCGCACTGACAAATGACCTTCCATGTTTGCTGCTATAAATGAAATGGTTGCACCAAGGGCTCAGTGAGATCATTTCTAATTATAGAATTATATGACCCAAGCCTGTCCAAAGATTCTTCTGGATTATTTTAACTAATGGAAATAATTACTTACGTTTAGAGAACTGGATTGTGCTATTCAAAATCGTATAATCCTCCATCATAAACCCAAGATCACACAGCTATTTATTAGCATAAATTTTCCTTTTAGTTGGCCCCTTATGCAATTAGAAGTTTTTATTTCATTTCTGATACCAATTCACTCTGTCATGATGCTGGAAATGTACTGGTAGAGGATTAAGTGCGCATAAAGCTATACGGTTATTCCTGATGCGAAAATACATTTTTGAAAGTTGTTTTTTTCTTAAATCAATAGGTAGCAGAGAAATATCAATACCCTTAGTCATAATGGTCTCAGTACCGGGGTCATAACAATAAATTAGTGGGATACAAAAAAATAAAAGGCTCAGCTATAAAGACTTCAACTAGTTTCAGATCATCATGATATTATCCTACTGTTAGGAGAGTTTCACTTTTCAAAATGCCAGTGTGAGGAGTCTACGGACCTCATCTCCAGTGAAACTAGCAAAACTAGTGACAACTCTAAAACAAAATCCAACCATTTAAAGTCTCGGGAAAAACACATAATGGCATACAGCAAAGAAGCAAAGGAAGAAACATATACTCAAAATGTGCTAAAATGCAAGATGCTGTATGTGAGCATCTGTGGTATTTGAGCCACAACCCACTTGCTCTTTCTTCCCCATTCTAGTTCAGATTAACAGAAGCTTCATCCTGGGTGGGTGTGGCCAAGAAGATGGGCCTCCCTGTCCCTTCAGCTCCAATCAAAGCTTACTTTATCACATTCCCAGCGGAGTCACCAGCATTTTTCATTCCTTCCAACTACAAGTTGAAGTGACTAAATTCCTGTTGAGTATGGATGAGAACTCAGGGGCGACCTTCTTCCACCCTGCCCCTATCCATAGGATGCAGCCTCTACTACATCCAGAAAGGTTGAGAATACTTGGCCCAAGATGGTCCTCACCCTGGCTCACTCACAGGACAAAGGTGCCATGATGGCAAAGGCAAGTGGAGAAATCAAGAGGCTACCATCATGGCTGGTGCCCAGAACAGTGGCTCACAGGAGGAGAGCAGTTCATGGGGTAGAAAGCTCTGTAGCCCTTCCTAAAGGAACAAGTGATTCATGCATTCACAGAATAAGGGAGAGATCATACAATATTCACAACAGGTAGTGAACAAAAGCATTTAGCGAAGTAAAGATTTGTGGGAAAAAAAGGAATTGGGAAACTAAAAAAAGGATAAAATTTCCTTATTCTGGAATAACATTTCTAAAAGAGAAAAATCTTATGGCATGCATCATATTAATGGTGAAATACTGAAATCTAATCGTCTCGTATGAGGAAAGGAAGACGAGAATGCCCTCGATTTTTTC
Organism: Panthera tigris; assembly: GCF_018350195.1. NCBI lineage: Eukaryota > Metazoa > Chordata > Mammalia > Carnivora > Felidae > Panthera > Panthera tigris. Next base: position 87,428,527 of record NC_056663.1, read on the forward strand.
TATTCATTATCATGCTTGAGATCTTAGCCACGCAACAAAGCAAAAGTAAATATACAAAAACATACATAAATACTATTGGAAGGTAGAAAACAAATTGCCATTTTCTCATTGATGATGTTATTGTATATATAGAAATCCAAAAAAAAATCTGTAAGTAAGTTATTAGAACAAATTCATGAATTTAGCAAGATTGCTGGATAGAGGTTTACATTTTTAAATTTTATTTTATACAGCAACAACCAAGAATTTTAAATTTTACAGACATTACTAAAAGAATGCAAATAGATTTTCCACTTTCCAAATGAAGAGCAAGAACAGAAAACAACGTAAGGAGTCTTTGGAGAGACTACCACAGACTGATGTCAATAAAGGGAGACTGCACATTGGCAACGACTTAGGAGGTGGCACAGGGTCATTTGTGCATTTGCCCTCAGCTCTTTTTCTAATCACAATCTGTATCACAGAGGGCTGGATGCCTGAAGACTACCTTCTAGAAATTTCTTTGCCAGCTGGCTTCTCTTCGACTCTGACCGTGTGGCAAAGGCACTGGCAGGTGACTGGAAAGTGGCTGGAAGAGAGAAGCCAAAGCCCTACACCTTTGGGGGGGGGGGGCTGAGGAGGGTAGAGCTTTCAGCAGAGCCTTGGCAGCAACGGTAAAGGGTGATGGGGGAGCTCCGGGGTTCCTCCTCAGGCAGCAGGTTTGCAACAGCAGCACGGGTTCTGTGGGGCAGAGCAAAGCAACAGTAGCGGCAGGTGCTGTATACAGCAGTCGTGGCTAAGGCACCCTGCCCCCATCTACCCCAGGGACAGCCATGAGGAACTTTGGGCTCCAGGGTCCCTTCACAGTGGCAGGAGAATGGGCCATGAATTTCCCCAAGGCACCTTCATCAGTGCTTGCAAACGGTAGGAGCTACTCTTTGGACTCGGGAGCTGAGCAGCTCCAGCAGGGCAGTGACTGTGTATTCCAGGGGGTATCATTTCCCCTGGGCTCCTATAGCCTAAGCTGAAGGAGACTTACTGCAGGTACAAATCAGTGAGGAACTTGTCCTTTTCTTATTCCCTGTATCAAATTTCCTCCAGGAGAAATACCAGGTGACGTTTCTATTTTCCTGACTGAACAGGGATACTGAATATATGATGGGAGTGTAATCCCGCAGAAGCCAAACCCGTTTTTCCTTTGTCTTTTCTTCCACATTTACTCATATTTAATTTTACTTAGTAGTATGCATTTTCAAATTTACATATCTAGAATAAGTTCTCTCACTGATGTAATACATACCACGTAAGCAGATTTAAAAATTCCATAATAAAATTTATCTCAAATAGGAATAAGAATATTAAATCAAGGAAAATATTAAATGTTGTACTTTGTATTTAAAAATATGAAACCACAGTAAGTCCTTCTGGAATTTAATACATGGAGTATAAATAATAACTTAAGATAGGCATCATATGATAGGTAAACACATTTTCCTTTCTCCTAAAAATTCTTTTTTGGGGCACATATTGAGAAGAAAATATGATTATACTTTTAGAGTAGAAATTTCTTATAGTATTTGTTCGCTAGAATTCAAGCTTCACATTTTGATTTTTTAGGACTTGTCACAATGTACTTATTACCAAGTATTGTATTTCCTGATTATGCTTTTTTTAATGCCTATTTATTTATTTGTGGGGGCGGGGAGGGTTTGAGGGGCAAAGGTGGGGGGGGGGGGTGATCCCAAGCAGGCTGTAGTCTCAGCGCAGAGCCCAACTTGGGTCTTGATAACACAGCCCTGGGATCATGACCTGAGCCAAAATCAAGAGTCAGATGCATAACTGACTGAGCCACCCAGGCGCCCCATGATTATATTTAAATTATGATAGCTCATTTCTCCATTGAATTTCAAGGAGCGTGATGTGATTCACTATGTATACTTATGAGTTGTTATTATCACAGAGGGAAACCATATATATATATATATATGTATATATATATTTATACATATATAAATAAATAAATATATATATATGAAAACATAATTTTAGACATAAGGAAAAAGCTTAACCTTCATGAACATTTATCAGTGAAATCTGTGACACACTGAGAGCGAATGAGGAGGAAGACGACATGAGATAAGAGAATGTGCTTACCTAGTATTGTGCATTCTGGTGTATTCCTATATCTAGGGAATTTCTCCATATCAAGAAATAATAGATAAAGGTCTTTAACCCAAGATTTTCTGTAGATGACTGAAAGATTTGTTGAGAGTGATTGAAACCTCAATAAGAATTAGAACTATACATTTTACTACTCATTAAATTAGGCATATAAAAATCATATGTGTTTGTATATATATAGATAATATTTTGATGTGGGATTTCTTTTTTTTTTTTTTCACTTCCTTGTTTGTGACTGATCCCCATCAGTCTAGATTACCTTACGATGGTATAATGTAGAGGGAAAAGGGTATGGGCTCTGGATACAAGCTGTCTGGTTTCAATTCCTGGTTCCATCACCAACCCATTCTTGGGTGATTTCCTGAATCTCCCCATACTTCAGGAATGTCATTGCCAAACATCATGAATGTAAAATTGATATTGCACACAACCACTTAGCAAGGTGTCTGCTCCAGTCTCTGTATATTACCACATTAATATCGTTATATCTGGAATGTGGAGGACAAAATAGTCAAAGTCAACCCTTTGCACTTTAAAATAGGTTCTTGAAGTCCATTTTATAGATTATATAATTAAAACTGGGCTTTTGGTGGCAAAGGACAAACACTTGAAAGCAGTTTTCTAAATTCCAAAATCTTTCCTTTAAACATCTGGAACAAAAGCTTGGAACATTGCATATGAAGTTTTTACTATATATTATGAAATAGGAAGGGTGATTTAGGAGCAATTTCCTGCTGAACAGGGATTAGATGGGAGTTCTCCTTCCAGCTAGAGGAAAGCAGAGAAGAGTACATTCAGGCTTCAAAGTGGAGCCTACTCCCATATTTTTGGTGATTTCAGGAGAGGGAGTATGTTCTCGGCTGCCACATGGGAGGCATGGCTTTATAATGCTTCCCAATTGGGATGACCAGAGGATTTTATACGAAGGTTTTGTATTTCCATGCAGAAAGAGAGCTTGGATTACGTCTTCTGCTACATCCCAAAGCTTGGAGAGACCTGGTGCGGAGAAAATCAAGAAAATGCTTTATGCTCTAATAAAGAACATCTGATTACAATGAAGGTTACTGGATTATATAGGAGGCCTGGGGTTGAGCTAAGGAGCAAAGTGAATGCATAGACATCAAGACCATGCTAGGGGCTCTGGTCATAAGCAAGGATGCTGTCCACCCACCAAAGCCAGATGGGAACACTTACATCAGCTGTGGATACAAAAAGAACCAATGTGGTCATAAAAAATTAACAGGGAGTGTGATCTAGACCATCGGAATGTGAGGATGGTTGTAAAATGCATTCCCCTATCCCCACTGTTGTGATGACCCGTCAGCAAATTCTTTCTCTCAGAAGGCTTCTTGTGGAGGAGGAGGGCAAGAGGCAACTGCACATAAAAGGGCATATCATTAATATCTCTATTAATTAAGCATTTACACCAAAGAGAACATGTCAACCTGAAGTGACTGAGTTACCTGCAGAAGCCTAGATTACGTTTCTTAAAAAATAGACTTTAGCTTATAGAGCAGTTTTAGGTTCACAGCAAAACTAAGCAGAAGACAGAGAGATCCCCCCATACAGCCGCTGTGCCCACACATGCAGAGCCTCCAGGATTATCAATAGCCCCTCATCACAGTGGCAGTTTGTTACAATTGATGTACCTACGTTGATACATCCTCATTACCCAGAGCCCATAGATTACCTGAGGGCTCTTATTTTTAATTTTTTTAATGTCTATTTATTTTTGAGAGAGAGAGAGAGAGAGAGAGGCAGTGGGGAAGGGGCAGAGAGAGAAAGGGAGGCACAGAATCCCAAGCAGGCTCCAGGCTCTGAGCTGTCAGCACAGAGACCGAAGTGGGGCTCGAACAGGCACATCGAGATCATGGCCTGAGCCGAAATCAGACACTTAACTGACTGAGTCCCCCAGGTGCCCCTACCTGAGGGTTTTTTTTTTTTTGAGAGTCTTTATTTGCCCTTCACTTTTGAAAGAAAATTTTTAGGGTACAGAATAAAAGATTGGTGTTTTATTTTCACTCATCACTTTAAATATTTCACTCTCTTCTTGCTTGCTGATATCTGAGAAGTCAGATTAATTCTTAACTTTGTTCCTCTTTAGTCAGGTGTTTATGCTCTATGCTTTCTTTCAAGATTTTTTTTTTTATCTTTCCTTTTCTGTAGTTTGGAAATGATATCCCTGGATGTGATTTTTTTTTTTTTTTTTTTTTTTTTTTTTTTTTTTTTTTGCATTTTTCCTCCATGGAATCCGCTGAACTTTCTTGATCTATAGTTGGGTGTTTGATATTAATTTGGATAAATTCTCAGTCATTGTGTCAAATATTGCTTCTGTTCATTTACTTTTCTCCCTTCCTCCTTCGGATATTCCTATTACATGTATATTACACCTTTTGTGGTTGTCCCACAATTCACGGATACTCTGTTTCTCTTTTTTCAGTTTTGTTTTTTTTTTTCTTTTTGCTTCTCAATTTTGGAAGTTTCTATCGTGATATCCTTAAGTGCAGAAATTCCTTCCTCAGATTTGTCCAATCTACTAATAAGCCCATCAAAGGCATCCTTCATTTCTCTTGCAGTGTTTCTGCTCTCTAGAATTTCTTTTTGGTTCTTATGATTTCCATCTCTCTATATCACCCATCTGTCTTGCGTGCTGTCTACTTTATCCTTTGGAGCCCTTAGCATTTTAATAATAATTGTTTTAAATTCCTAGTCTGATAATTCCAATATCCCAGACATGTCTGCTTCTCGTGTTTACCCTGTTGTTCTAATGTGTGTTTTGCCTTGTAGAATGTAGAGTGTCTTATATATGCATATATACATATATATGCATGCACATATACGTATGTATGCGTGCATATATACATATATATGCACATATATGTATATATGCACGCATATATATGTATATATACACATATGTATTGTAGGCAGTTGTGCTGAATAGAAGAAGCTACTGTAAAATCAGCCATTAGTAATGTGGGGGAGCCAGTTGGGGGAGGGGCAGCATTCCATAGTCTTTTGAGTAAGTCTCAGTCTTTTATTGAGCCTCTGCCTCAGGTAAGCTCCGCCATGTGTTTCTCAGTTACTCACTGGCTCCTCACCCTCCTCAGGTGGGACAGGACAGCTAGAGTGGGCTGGAATCAGGTACTTTCCTCCCCCCCAGGTCAGTTCGACTCTGATATACGCCAGTAGGTGAGGCTGGGGTTAAATAGTTTCTCCTGAGGGCAGACCTTGTTAGGGCGAACAGCATGTTCTGGTGTATTTCAAAATGGTTTCCTTCTCAGCTCTTGCTGAAAGTGAAAGGATTTTTCTCTCAGGTATTTACTGTCAGAACCCGATAGAGCTCTGGCAGGCACAGCTCAGGAAAGTGTGGGGTCCTCCCAATGACTGCGTCCCCCCGGAGTTTTTATCTTTCAGGCTTGTCCACACTCACAAACAATTCATTCATTGCAGCTTTTCATACCCTGGCACTGGCTCCACAGAGGTGTCAGCCCCTGGGTTTCTGCTCCAGTAAGTTGTGTTTCTCTATATTCACCTGTCAGTGAGTTTGGTGACCGCCGTTTGCCCCGTGACCTCGGTTCTCCTAGGGAACCTAAGGACGGTTGTTGACTTTTCAGTTTGTTCAGGTTCTCACTTGTTAGGACCGAGTGGCAACTTCCACGCTTGTTATATGTAGAATAGGAATCGGGAAGTCTGGGTTACAGTTTTAAAAGGAGGCTCAGAGAACAAGTTGACGGCAGCAGGGAGAAAAACAGCAAGTTATGTGTGGTGCCTAAAGGGGATGTCTCTCAATCGGATGGGGACCCCCAAATGTGGGGTGACAATTGGGTGGAAGCTGGGGAATGGGAGGTGAAAGAATTCACCTGAAGCAAAACAAAGGTGATAGAAGTTTGCTGAATGCACCGTAAGGGAGCTGTGGGCAGGACCACAGGGGAGAGTCTGTCTGCAGGGAGGCTGCGGGAGGGGACTGCTCTTAAGGAGGGAAAGTGCGGAGGTTGGCGACATATGCAGTTTTCCCTTTTTGGGTAAGTGGGCCTGGTTGTAAGTAGCCCATGGGTTAGTTAGGGCCTATGGGTATTTTGAGGTGGGTCGCTTGACAGGCCTGTCTATATTCAGCCAAGTGGTGGCTTTGAGCCCTTTCTACATACATTCTATTGTTCAAGCCTATTTGCCTGAAAGGGACCTCACATTATGTTTTTGTACATCTGAATCATTATGGATAAATACCAAACTTGCTATAAATGAAGCAAACTTACACACACTCTATAGCACATACCTGTGAACCGTGATCACTAAAACATGACTGTGTGAGGGAGAGCACAGGACTTCTCTTCCAGGCTCCTACTGTTCCTCTTCTGTCTGCATAGCTGGGTTTTGCAGCAATTCTCACTCCAGCCCCCTTCTCATGACCCAGCCTGTGTTAGGGCAGAGCAATCACTTCATTTCAAAACCTTTCCTTCTAAATTCTTAGTCCTCACCTTTGCAAACACTTGCCCTTCTCTGCCTGCATGATGTTTACATTTGCATTGTTTCTCTCTGTTATGTTCTCTCCTCCTTATTCTTTAGCCACGGTGATGGTTTCTGTGAGTTTCTGTGTTCTGTAGCTGTGTATCCAAAGCAAACATCCTTTCTTTTTTTAATGTTTACTTACTTATTTTGAAAGAGATAATGAGCAGGTCTGCGCTTGAGCAGGGGAGGGGCAAAGAAAGATGGAGAGAGAATCACAAGCAGGATCCACGCTCAGCACGGAGCCTGACCTGAGGCTTGATCTCACAAACAGTGAGATTATGACCTGAGCCAAGATCAAGAGTCCCATGCTTAACCAGCTGAGCCACCCAGATGCCCCTAAAGTGAACATCCTTAATCCCATACCTCACTCCTGTGTTTCTGTAATTGTCCAGCTATACAATCCACATTCTGGACGATGTGTCAGTGAGAGGGTCCTTGTATATTGCCATTGGCAGGATGAGTTGCTTTGTGCTGAGAATTGAGCAGAAGGGTGAATCCTCAGTACCTAATTGGATATCACTTCCTATTGAAACATTACTGTTCCCTTGCCAGCAGCAGCTGCGATTTGTTAGCCCCCGAATATTTGCCATCTAATAGTGTATAGACAGCAAGAGTTCTGTATACTCCCGACTAAAGATCTAACATAAAAATGATGATGCGTTTTTTTATGAAGATTGAGAGTACTATTTCATGGTGTGCATTCTTTAAAGCAAACTAAATATATTATTTCACAAACAAAAATCGATTGCTTGTTAGTGTGTTCAATTTTCAATAGTTTTGAGTGCATTTGGAAGGTATGAACTGTAAGTTACTGAAGAAGTTGATTTTCCTTGTTGAGGAAAGCTAATCACAAAGGAACCAAACTCAAGTTTCAACACACCAATTTTGATTACCTTTCTACAAGCAGTTAGAATGTTATTTTCAAAGCTGCAGAGCAATTAATAGCTAGAACTGCAGGAAGTATTTAATTGAGTATTGATTTAAGGCCAAGCTGTTGTTTGGCTGAGGCATTGCATTATAATTAATGGACCTTAACCAGAGTTTAATTTTTCTACACTATACCTGATTTTCAAGCATTATAATAGCAACCCTCAAACAATCTATAGAGGGAGCTTTGAATTTTTTCTCTTAACTTTTTTTAAAGTTTTGACTGCATTTTTTAAAAAATATTTAAATGTTTTATTTATTCTTGAGAGAAAGAGAGACAGAACATGAGTGAGGGAGGGGCACAGCGAGAGAGGGACACCGAATCCCAAGCAGACTCCAGGCTCTGAGCTGTCAGCACAGAGTCTGACGTGGGGCTCAAACTCACAAACCGTGAGGTCATGACCTGAGCCAAAGTTGGATGCTCAACCGACTGAGCTACCCAGGCGCCCCTTGAGTGCATTTTTAACATACCCAGAAGACTTCTGGCTTTTGATAGTAACTTGGAAGTCTATGGCATTTGTAATATACTTAAGATTAAATTCTCCCATTGACATATTGCTAATTAGTCAATAAGTTCATTCATACAAATTTAATGCATGGAAGACAATGTTATTGGTGGAATGATTTACTGAAGAGGACTAGGCCTTCAACTTCCCTGGAGTTCTGTAGACAAAGAACAGCTTTCCAGTTGTTTGGGATAGTGCTGAATGCTTACTTGAAGGGCAGAGGATGAGGTAAAAATTCCTTTCCAGGGCTCATCCATAATAACATCCAGTGATTAGTCCCTATAGAATGACAGAAATGTATGAATTCGTAATTTTAAAAGTAGCCATCTGGTCACTTTCTGAATTGGCATATGACTTAAAATCTAGCCTTGTTATATTTAAGATGATAACTTGAATTGTTATCAGTTTAAATACGTATCCAACATAGACCATATCATTGGGATCTGTAGGTATACATAGATGAACAAAACAGGAGTGGCCTTCTGTCATGTGACAGCCTATTTTGGACACCAACATTGCAGAAATAACTACACCATATGGTGATATGTAATACATACTGTAAGAAGGAATGGCTTGCTCATTAAATCTGTTTCCAAAAAAAAAAAAAAAAAAAAACCTTCCTAAAATTATCAGCCATCTCCTTTTCTTTGTCCTACTTACAAGTCCTTACCTTTCCCTCCAGTCACCGTTACAGCTAACTCCCCTTAATTTCCAGTCTTATCAACATTACCCAACAGTTGCTGCAAAGAATTCCGCAGTGTAAAAAGTTTGTCTCTTCAATCTCATCTTGCTATCTTAATGTATGAGCCTCGCTGTTTGTTTCTGCTGTGGGGTGGGGATTTGTTGTAATCCCAGCGGCAATTTCAAGTCTGGCAACTGCTTCTCCCTTTCTGAAGTGTGGAACAGCGACTTTGTGTCAGCTCCCCCGAGAACGAACACATTGGGGGGAAAAAGCAATGGAACACTTACAGGAATGGTTATACTGGCTGCATTTTAAAACACTTCAATGGATTCAAGACTCCAGTACGTTTTAACGATCGTGTAGCCCAGAGCATAATTGGTTGATCTATCAGAAAAGTAGGTGTTTCAGGATTAACCATGCAGATTTTAGCTACGAGTCACTGAGTGACCTTTAATTTATTCTGCATCTTCAAAATTAAGTGGTGTGAAGAAAAGCAAGGAGGAAGGTCGTAGATTTAGTTCCATTTCAGATCAACCAACCCACCTGCTGGTAAAACAGCATAAAAATTTAGCACATTTATAACTATTTTCATTTTGGTTGCTCATCAGTAAATGTTAGGGGATAGAACTGTGTGGGATGTGTATGTACTGATGAAAAGGGTCATTCTTATCTTTTTGTGACTGTATTGTCTATATAACCAAGTCTGCATGTCATTTAACATTTGCAGAATTGTCAGCTCACTTAAAGAATTTTTCCTCTTTACACCCTGATATTTATTCACTTGGACTTTATTTGACATAGATGACGAAAATTCAAAACATTTTTGAGTATTTGTGTTTGTACGCCTTAACTTGGTCCTCCAGCAATGCTATAGGAAAGCCCTTTCCTTAAATACTTATTATTAACATACTGGTTACAATAGAATTGTGCCTCTTATTTTTGTATTGAAATGTTTTCAAAGAAATACAAACGACTCTAACTGTATTGTCGAAGCAGAGGAATTCTGGACTCTGTTCTGTCTGACTAAGTTAGAGAATGGGAAGCCAAGACCCAATGAGCTGATGAGAAAGTGGCTTCATCTTAGAAAGGATGTGGGCATCTGGGCCGGAAAGTGCTTGTGAATTACATAGTTACAGTTCAGGGCACAACTAGGGTAAATTGGGAAAGGACAGGCGTCTTGTTCAAAGAATGAATATATGAGTGAGTGAATGAATGACAAAATTAAAGAATAGCCAGTACTGTTGTTGGCCGCTATGGTTAAGCTGTATTTTCTGTTACCCACCTGTGTTTTCTCAGTTCCTATACCAGACTGGGGAAATGCCATCAAGGAGATCCATCTAAAGGACAATAGCGATGATATCAAAATGAGTGTTTGACCCCTTATGGTGGAGGCCCTAGAAGTGGAAACCCAAGCTGCATCCCTTCCCTGCCAAGGGCTCTATACAGATTGGGGGGAAAAATGGCATGTGTTACAGGAGGGCGGGAAAGACACTGGTCCTTGTCTCACGGATTTGAAAAGAATGAATCTCGTGGATGAGAGTGAGCAAAGCAATAGAGTTTGTTGAGAGAAAGTAGACAGTTCTCAAGAGTGAGAGGGGTCCTGACTGGGTAGCTGCTGGGGATTTCTGTCCCTGGCTTTTTACTGTGACCTTCTCAGAAAGTTTGTGAGACTCCATGCATGGCACCTAGCCCTGGCAGGTCCGGAACACGTTTATCTTATTCTCTTCTTCCCCAAACTCTGCTGTCACTGCCGCTTCTTCAGCTTCCCACTTGTAGCTTCATCCTGCCTCCCTGAAGGTCCCTTATCTCTCCCTGCCTAATGTAACCCTCTCCCGATTCACATCTATAATATCCCATTTCAGAGCTCAGTATGCTGTTTTTTGTTTTTGTTGTTTTTTGCTATATAAACCACAGGTAAGTAACATTAGCTCACTATCCCTCAATTTCCTCCTCTTAAAAAGAGGATAATAACTGTCCCTGAGTCCTAGGGATGGCTTGAATATTAAATGGGGTGATTTATTGGAACTATTTACAATAGTTCTTGACAAATTTGAAGAACTGTCTAGTTACCAGCAATTATCATCATTATTTCATGTGTGGAATTTTGAATGTTTCGTCCATTCCCTTCTGTAGACTTTTGAATTATTTTTCTGAAAATGATGTTCCCCATTTGCATGTCTGATCAAGAGTGTTGTTGTCCATTGTCCATGTTACTCTGACAGTCACACTGATCTGACAGTCACACATTGCTGCTCTCAGGCAATGTAGCTCTCATGTCATTCCTCCTTTCCTTGGGTGGTCCCTGTCTTTTTCCCTCTCTGAAATTTCTAACTAAAGGAAAGGATATCTTTATTCCCACGAGTCTTCGGGCAGGCCTGACTTTCTCAGTTTCTTACAGTGCCTTGATATTACAACAATACTTATTAGTCTTTCCCTTTCTCTTGTAGATGTCTCTCAAGATCCCCGGGAATTGGTTGGAAAACAGCACATGTGGACCCTTAGAGTGCTGTACTCCCAAATACCTCTCATTCTACTAGTACTAGCCCAGGCCAGACCTCAACCACTGTCTTCCACTTCAGGTACGTTTGCTGATCACTCAGAGCACACTTAAGTTTTAATAGAATGTCTCTCCCAAACCTCTTATACGAAATTCATCATTTTGGTACTGTAAGCTGCAGCTATTACTTCCAAAAATCTCTTTTTAATTTATCTAATGTTGCTATTCCTATATAGAAAGGAGGCAGAGCAGAGACGTGGGCAAGTTAAAAACTCGGGCGGACACATGGATATAACAGCTATCACAAATGCAGAAAGCTGGGAGCCTTGAATTGCCAAACTGAAGCACACTGCTTTGACTCTGTTGTGTCACAAATATGCATAATAATATTAAGGGCAACAACTTGAAGATCTACGGAGATGTTTTACATGATGGCTTTGGTCAACTGAATGCCAATTCCACTGACCCTTGAGGTTGGAAATGGTTTAGGGGAATAGCACACTAAGAAGAAATTATAACGATTTCCCTTTCAACATGTATTTAGTTTCTCTATGGAAGACGTGCTTTGGACTATTTATGAGTATTTTGGAGACGCTGAGTGTAAATCTGGTTAGTGACCAAACAGGAAAAAATGTTTATTATTTTAATAATAAAAATACAGTGGCGTAGATTAAGAGAACAATTCATTACTCCATCCATGAGAGATTTCAGGAAAAAATTGCCATCGATTCAACAGAATTAATTTGAGCATCATTATGAGTATGCAAAAGTATGTGAAAGAATGGAATTCATAGAGGCGGAAATGTTAAAAAAAAAAAAAAAAAAAAAGCAAAAGCCATGCTCTGAAACTACAATATTTCTCATTCTTAAAAGGGATACGAGAATATGAAATAAAGCGATAACTTTGAAAGCAGATGTACAACACTGTGCCGTTCCGTTGTTATAAATCATAACAATGCTCCACAATGTAAATGTTTAAGATACTTTTATTGAATTACTGTGACAATAATAATGGCCCATGAAAGAAAGGCATCCATATGTATGCTAATTAAGAAAAAGCAACACACTGTAACTACTGAACAAATCATAAAATATTCAGTTCATGTTTGTTGAGAATCCAAAGAGGTTCTGTTTTAACTTTATAGGTGCAATTTGGCTGGAAAAGAGGTGTATGTGAAGCAGATTGTTAAATGCTCTTTTACTGTTACTCGCTGTTTAACAAGGTGCTCCAGTATGATGAGAGGGAAGGACAACTTGGACTTGAAATACTCTTTTAAATCACTTTGATGAGTTTGAAGAAGGATATTGACTCAAAAGGAAGTATCTATGCTTTGCAAATCACTTTGATGGGCTTAAGTCTGTTGGGTAGCTATTGACCAAGGTGGTATGGTTAAATAGTTGGAATTGTTGGCCATAAGTTTGGTAGTACTTACTTTTTATCTGCATGTTAAACTCAGAGCTCAAGACTATAATGAGACCCATAACTCATTTCTTAAGTGGCCTTAAATGTACCCTACCGAATTGTCATTGTTCTTTCCATATCTGGGCTTCAGGGTACTTAACTACAGAAGACTGAAAAATGTCATTTCTTCCGTCAGATCTGAGAGTTAATTGAAATGATCTGACGAAATGCACTGGATATTTCCTCATTTGTTGTTTTATTTCTCCTTTATAATGCAGTATTTCTAGTCTTTGAACCAGACTTGAGTTGTACAATTTTTGGATCCTGGACTTATATTTTCTAGGAAGCATGGTTTTTTGTTTTTGTTTTTGTTTGTTTTTGTTTTTAACCATTGTTTTGTTTTTACATTTTTTAAAATTTTTCTTTATTTTTGAGAGAGAGAGCGAGAGAGAGTGAGCACGGGGGAGGGGCAGAGAGAGAGGGAGACACAGAATCCGAAGCAGGCTCCAGGCTCTGAGCTGTCGACACAGAGCCTGATGCAGGGCTTGAACCCACGAACTGAGAGATCTTGACCTGAACGAAGTCAGACACTCAACTGACTGAGTCGCCCAGGCACCCCTTAAGGAGCATGTTTAAATTATTTTTGCTTTTGTGACTTTGTAGATAATAAAATTTTCTCCATAACCTGTTCCCCTTTCTCAATGATCTCACAGGCCCTCTCTTCCAAGTTGGTAAGGAGATATTGAAAATGGGTTAAAAACCTATGCTCAGAAATGCTATTTTGGGAACTCCACACCTCTTCACCTGCTGCCAACTCTCTTTGTGTTCCAAGTCCTATAATGATCAGGGCAGTTTTAGCCCTAGTGCTAATGACTCTGTAGACCAATTGCTTTAACTCTCTTTCCTCACTACTATGTGCATCCTAATCCTAGCAAGATTACTAGAATAGGCATGAAATTGCCTACATAGCCTTGAAGGTTTTGCACCAAGCTAGTGCTCGGGCTGAAGAAATTCCTCAGAGGGCACGTTTGCAGGGGCACTTTACTTAAGAGAAGAGCATTTTGTGCCCTACTTATAAATTTGCTATTATAAACCATCAGGGCTGGAAAAGGCATATGGATTCAGTTCAACATCTGAAAGCACTCAGTCCTACTGAAACTGATTAGAAATGTATTTGGAGTCCAGAATACAAACATTTCTTTACTGGTCCCCTCAGGTTATATTTAGGTGGTGTAGAGACTACTTTGAATCAGTGCTGGAAGTATTTTCTTTTGAATCCTTCCTTGTTCCTTTTTATGTCTCCTTATCCCAAGTGCCAGTTTCATCTTTCTCATTCCTTTTATAATGAAACAGACTTATCTCATCTTAGCATTTTCCCTGGCATCAGCATCAGAAATCCCATTATTATTATTTTTTTTAATGTTTATTTACTTTTGAGAGAGAGAGACAGACATGAACAGGGGAGGGGCAGAGAGAGAGAGAGGGAGACACAGAATCCAAACCAGGTTCTCGGCTCTGAGCTGTCGGCACAGAGCCTGACATGGGGCTTGAGAGCCTGACATGGGGCTTGAACTCACAAACTGTGAGATTATGACCTGAACCCAAGTGAGACGCTTAACCGACTGAGCCACTCAGGCCCTCCATCAGAAATCCCATTTCGCTCTGGACGTCACATTCTTCAGACTGGAATTTTAATCCTGTGGTGGCTTCGAAGTGTGTCAACTCAGCAAGGGTAATAGTGGGGCGGGGAATACTTCACATTCTGTCAAGTCCTTCTTTAGCTTCTGACTCCTGGGGAGGTTATATGGACTTAGCTCCTAGTCTCTGTAGCACACCTGTAGTGCCAAGTATAAAATAAATGGACAAGGGTTTCAGTTTGTCTCATGGGTTTCAGCTCATGCTTGTGAGTACCAGCTTGCTTTTTTCCTCTACCACGTTATGTCTATTTTTCCTTCCGACTACTTGCCCTGTGGGCTTCAAGCTCCAGACTCAAATGTGGACACAAGCACTTAATCAGCACTTCAAATTCCATAAGGCCAAATTCTTGTGATAATTGCTTAATATTAATCTATTTTTATATCCATATCTATATATCCACCCTAGTGGCTTTGCACCTCTAATAAAATCCTGACATATTAATTTTGTATTAGAAATAGTTCTAGGAGACCAGAATTTTAAGAATGATTACTCCAAAATGGTTCTGCATTTTCTTGAATTGGTTCTTTGATCCGATAGACATAAAGGTATTAGTGACTCTATTTCCAGCAGTTAAGAGAGGACAGATAGGCTGTGCCATGCCATGGTAAAATGGTTACATAAACGATCACCTTTAGATATCTGTAATCAAGCAACTCTAGAAGGCAGATCTCTGGATGACTAAGGATTAGGTGTCAGAAAAGCTTTTACTAACAATAAGAGCGTAATGGTATTGTTTGGTTGATTGTAATTCTCCTGGGGAACCTGGGAAAAATACATGATGAGCATAGGGCTTGAAATTCCAGGGTCCAAGTCTGCACTAGGGACCTGAAATCTGCTTTGACTTCCAAAACAAAACAAAACAAGCAAAAACCAAAAGCCAACCAAACAAAAAAATCCTTATATCCTGTAGTCACAATACTGAGTTCCTGGAAATCAAACCTAAAAGCTAACCTAGGGTGACTGAATTACAGTGCAAATGATTTCCGAAACTCCTTGGATCTCTTTTGTTAAAGTTAAGGCATTGATTGCGAAGGAAAGGGACTGTGAAAACGAGGATAGGGACATGAGGATGGGTTCTGATGATGCCAGAGTCTTAAACTCCTAAATTTTGCCAGTTGGAGTGCCCCTGTCTAAAGAACCTGCAAAAGCTTCCCCTGAGTTGGTTGTTGACTTGCAAGGCACTCTGATCCTTCTCAGGACGTACTCGGCAACCTTTCCTCTGGATCCTCCAGATCCTCTGGATCTGTAGTCAGACTCCCATCCCGGCAGGCCCTAAATGAGTATGGCAAAAGTGTGACTGGTCTGACTTGTGAGGTGGTACAATACAGACCAAAGGAGCTTCATGATTTCTCCAATTTACAGTGAAAGAAATCTGGGGAGTATGTGTGGGAAAGGAACTTTAGGGCATACGATCAAAGTAGAAGAAACATGAAATTAGATCAGGATGAATTTGCAGATATAAGCATAGTAAGCAAAAATCCCCAATTCAATGTTTTAGCTTGAGGGGCGAGGAATTGCTCTAACACCTTGCTTAGCTGGTTGACTAAAACACGGATTCGGAGGTCGCCTACGCTAAATGACATTGGAAGGCCAGAATCTGCATGGTACATTGGAGAGAAAGGTGTCTGAAGCCTTGGGGATATTGGGATGTTAGAACAGAATTCTCACGTAAGACCTGCTCACCACCCTGGGAGGGTCCAGAGGACTTTCCTTTCCATGTAACTTTGATAAATATATTTTTAAAGAGTTCTGTGATGGCTCTTTTCTGGAGGCCAGAAACAACAGTGGGAACTCCTGCCAACAAACTGGGATCCTGAAATATAATGAGGACGACAGGATTCCGAGGTGGCAGGGAATAAGCAGAGGCACTTAGTTAGCAGAGCCAAAGCCATCACCAGGAACTTCTGACTCACAGAGCTGTTTGGCATTGGCTGATTGCTCATGGCGTTCCCCAGAACTAAAACAGAGTTAATCCTTCTTATTTTCAGATTCTATTTGGTAAAATACTTTTCTAACCTCAAAAGCAGTACTAACAGTAATTCATGGATACGTGCATGTGCAGAGTGGCAAAAAATGTGAATCACCTGACGCTCCCATGCCTGCTGAGGTCGAGCAGTGCAACCCTTTGCTGTTTTGTTCAGGCATGAGTTACAATGCTTTTGGCCATGAGCTCAGTGTTAATGAATAAACGATATATATTAAATAAGGTATCTTTAACCAGAAACAAATAAGGCTTTATACTGACTGCCTGATGAAAGTGTAACCAGAGGCTGACAAGAATCTAACTCTGTATTTTCCTTAGGAGCAGTGGTTCAGTATTTGCTCATTCAGTGTCTGTGGTGACTTTATAGAACATAACTACTATGAATAATGGAATCAACTATATATAGTAATGAAGTCTTATTTTAAATGAGCAGAGAAGCTCTAAATCTGGTGAATTTGATTCATGAAAACAGGGTTGCAGCCTCTTAATTCTTTCCCATACTTGAGCTAGTTTACAGACCTAGAACCCTTCGAATAAAGGGAAGATTGGGTCTATTTGAGGAAAGATCTTGCTACACTGTCACAAAGTATAATGTCAATCACCCTCCCAGCCTTTCTCAGTGGTACCTGCAGTCATTGACCAGGGTTTTTGAGCATGTTTATGGATACTGGGTACGGTATCTGAAGTCACATTAATTCCTAGAAATCCAAAGTGTTGCTGTGGTCCACTGGTCAGAGGAGGAGCTTATGGACATTAGGTGATCAATGGATTTTCGTTTAGGTTCTCATACGGTGGGCCGAGTGGGTCTCCAAACCTACCCTGTGGTCATTTTATCCAGTCCTGAAATGTGTGATTGGAATAGATGACATCCTCAGAGACTGGATCCTGCTCTGTGAAGTGAGAGAATTCACAGGATCTGTGTCTATCTACAAAAATAGCAAACCACATTCCTGGGAGGATTACAGACATTAGTGGCACCATTGAGGACTTGAAAGTTGTAGCAGTTGTGGTTTAACTGCTACCTGGTAGACAGCCGCTGATCTGCACACAAACTGCAAGAAGTCGGGTAATTGTAGCTGGCTAGGCAAGCAGCAGACTTCCGCTCTCCTGCTGCAGGGCTCTATGAACTCTCCAGTCTTATGCTATGATCTTTGCCCCATGGATTTTGATCAGCTTCCTCCCACAGAATAATCTGTTCTTCTATTACGCTGATTATGTGATTCTGCTGCGGCCCGGTGTGCGGGAAGTAGCGACTACTCCAGACGTTGGTAAGATCATTGAATGCCGGATGGTGAGAAATAAATCCCACAAACATGAAGTGGTCTACTAGCATGGTTGATTTCTAGGTATCCAGTTGCGTGGGGGCCATACAATGGGAAGCACAAGTCCCTGCATGTGACCCGTTCAACCACTAAGAAGGGATCATACTCAGAGAGGCATGTCTGGATTTCAAACACAATATACAATTCACTTGTGTCTGTCACTCTGACCCATTCATTGAGTGACCCAATGAGTTGCCATTTTGAGTGATGCCCAGATAAGACAATACCCCACAACAGGTCCAAGGGCTGTGCAAGCCGCTCTGCCACGTGGGCCATTTGAATCAGCAAATCTGAGGATGCTTGAAGTGTCCGTGACAGGTAGGGAGGCTATTTGGTTGGCTAAAAGTGACCTACAACACAGCACTTAGGACTTTGGAGCAAAGCCAGGTCATTCGCTGTAAAAACAAAACAAAACAAAACAAAAGTCTATAGTCTTTAAGAACAGCTTCTGGCTTGCAACTGGACCTTAGAAGAAACTGAGCACCTGACCATGACCTGCTAAGTTATGTGACCTAAGCTGTCCTTTATGAACTGGCTGTTCATACCATATGGATGGTATGGTACACCATCCATAAAGTCAGCCGTGCACACGAGGACACCATAATAAAATGTAACCAAGTCCTGGAGGCACAAGAAAGTTGCATGAGAAAGTTGGCCAAGGGGCCCTTACTTCTGACAGATTGTCTTCTCTTTCTCATCTTATATTTAAGCCTTCTTGCGGAGGTTTCTATGATCGGTTAATTGCCTGAGGAAGGAAAACGCACAAACTATCCACGCATGCCTACAGCACTGCCACCCCACTTTGGAAAGGCCTCCACCGAGAGTGGTAAAGGGAAACTCTTCCAGTGGGTAGGACTTCAGGGGTTTTTACCTAGTGGTTTATTTAGTTTGAAAGAAGAGATGGCCAAATAGTATGGGCTGACAGCAAATCATAGACTGTGGCTAATTTTTTAGCCATTTGGTTGAATGGGCATAGAATGGAGATGTTTGTGTCCTATGTGAACATTTATCAAATGGTGACCTCAACAGAAGGATTTTAATAATCAGGATGGGAAGATTTATTTGGTGGATACTAGTCAGCCTCCTACCCTGTTGTCTAATGGGCTCATAAACAAAGTGGCCATGGTGGCAGTGTAAAGGTTATGTATGTTTTTCTATTCACCAAGGCCAGTGTGACTGCAGTCACTGAGTGTTCAATCTGTCAGCAAATGAGATCAACACTGAACCCTGATATGTCCCCATTCCCCTGGGGTGTCAACAAGCTATATGTTGGCAGATTGATTGCTCAGGACTGCTTGCATAATAGATGGGGCGGTGTTTTGTTCTTACTGGAATAGACACTTTGGATATGGTTTCGCTTTAGATGTCCTCAGTGTTTCTGCCAAAACTACCATCTGTAGAATTATAGAACATCTTGTTACTACTTTCCATGTTTTGTTTTGTTTTGTTTTAATGATAAATTAGGTGTCCTATAGCTTAGCTTCTGGCTCTGATAAAGCTATCAGCTTCCTATTAATTGGTTACCACTAAAATCTCCCTTGTTCTTAAGAGGTCCCTTAGTCTTAAATCTTCCCATACTCTGTAAAATCACATCCTTTGGAGAGACCCTCAATGTGCTCTGTTCTCATGTCCTACCTCTTCCCTGTGCAAAACTCAGAGCCACTGTTCTAGAGCTGGGACAGTGACCTACTTTTCTTGGTGTGATCTTGTTATGGGCAGGACACTGGACAGGGTTTGTAATTTCTAGTTTTGGGGGCGTGCCTCTCCTAGTTTGGAGGCCTTACTTATCAAATGAGCTGGGTTAAGGACGATGGAGACCCCAGTATTCTCAGCCTGCTGTGCCTGAGCTAGAGCCAGAGCCCTAGGAGTATAGGCTGTGGGGGGTGGGAAATACTAGGCTTACCCCTCGTGGGGGAGATACACAGCCCTTGAGCTCAGGGACAAGGGTGCACTCTCTTCTTGGTCACACCCCGTTGGAGTGGATCTTCCATTAGCTGAGCTGTAATGGGGATAAGATCATGGCTGTGGTGCCACAGACTTGAGGTTCTTGCTAAGAGGTAATAGACTTTCTTGAATAAAGATTTCTTCATTCGATTTATGTCTTTAGGACACTTTCTGAGACTTAACTATTTTTTTTTAATATTTTTAAAAAATGTTTATTTTCTTTGAGACAGAGCATGAGTGAGTGGGGGAGGGGCAGAGAGAGAAGGAGACACAGATCGAAGCAGGCTCTGAGCTGTCAGCACAGAGCTCAACGCGGGGCTCAAACTTACAAACTGTGAGATCATGACCTGAGCCGAAGTCGGACACCCGACCCACTGAGCCACCCAGGCGCCCCTTAACTATTTTATTTATTTATCTATTTATTTATTTACCAATTATTGTTACTTTTCCTGGGAAGCCAGTCTGTGGAGCTTCTCATACCAGCTTTCTGGACATGTATCTCCAGGTTAGCTTGCTTTTGATAGCACCTGGGGTATCCTATCTTGTTAGGCAGAGGTGTCACTTTGTTCTTATCTTTATTTGGAGATTAAATATTGTTTAATGAGATGTGTAAGCTTGGCAAATTGGAAAGCAGTTGACTATGGCTGCTTTGCATTGTGTCACTTTTGGCGAGGCTGAACTACATTTCCCAGAACTCCCTTTCCTTCACGTCTCTGATTAGGGTGGGCCACATGAGGGATTCTTCTGGGGCATTAGGAGGGCAGAAATATAGCAACAGCCATTTGGTATTTATTTGCAGATTCACCTCATGGTTGTGAGATCCCAGCTAGACCTGCAGCTGTTCCGCCTTTCTCTGGAAGCTAATTCAGCTTCGCTGGCTCCTAGGTCCCAGCTTCTGTAGCTCTACCAAGTTCCAAGGCAACGGCTCACAGGTTTCTCTTTGTCTTCGTGGGCTCCAGCTCATGTTTGTGGGTTCCAGTGTTTTCTTGCTCTCCCTTATGCATACACAGGACCAAGTCCTGTGGTGACCAAGATGCTCTTTCATTGGGACTTAGAGCATCTGTAACCTAGGATGGTGGGGGGGGGGGGGGGTGGCTAGATGAGTGATTAAAAAAAAGAAAAAAAAACAAAAAAGAAAGAAACAAACAAACAAAACCCTCTGGGACCTGTGGTCCTAGATATGCTTGGATTGTTGCAGACTTTTCTACAGAAACAGGCAATGAGTAAGAATTTTGGCTTTCACTGGCTTTTAACTTTGAGACCTTGGGAAGGTTACCTAACTACCTTGTGTCTCAGTTTTCTTGGAACTCATACACGTTTTGTAAAGATTGCAAAGCTCATGATAGTTATTATCATTATTATTTGCCCACCTCCTCCAGCCTTTCGCTCACCCTCCACACAGGGAAGTTTGGGAATAAGCTGAATAGACCGTCAGGCAGGCCCTCCCAGCCTGTTCACGTTGCAGCTGTCGGGGTCCCACTGTCACGGAGTGCCGGCCTGCTCAAGCAACCGTGTTTGAATTCTGGTTTCTGTAGTTTCCATATCTTGTTCTGGTTTTTTTGGTCCAATATTCAAACTCTTTGCTGAGAGCCATAGTAATTTTTTCTCCTAGAGGAAATAGTGTTTTTCTACCATGTAGCCTTTCTTGTTGGCCTTCTGAGGTGTTGGGGCCTCTGGGACTCTTTAGAACCCCGCTTTCACAGGTGTATTCCGCCCTCTGCTGGTGGGATTTATTATGTTAGCAAGAGCTGCGGACTGAGATCTTGCTGTGTGCCTGGCACAGTGCAGGATTTGTGCACACATTACATCATTTACCTTTCTCCCCAGCTCTATCAGTTCCATCTTACAGACAAGGAAACTAAGGCTCAGAGGGGGCTACTTCACCGTCATACAGCTGGTAAGCCAGCATTGGACCCAGTTAGTCTGGCTCTAGAAACTGTGCACTTCATCACTGTTCTGTAGGAAGAGCCGCTTTGGGCTCTATTGGGTTTGGAGTAGAAATCTCTCCTACCTGCTCACAAATATATGTTGAATTTCTGTTCCATGTGTGGCATTCCCGAGGGAACTTAAACTCCCACAATCAGCTAAAAGTACCTACCTCATGGGATTTTCGTGAGGAGTCAAGGACATATTTTAATGTACACAATCTGGCATTATATCTGACACATGGTAGACCCTCAACCAATATTCCTTATTTTACCTTCTTCCAGATCTTTCTAGTTTCTTTCCACTTCTGCCTAACTGTGGGAAAATTTCCTATAGCCCTAGAGCTTCTTTCTGAAGGACTAAAAAAGTTTTAATCCCCTTTTATCACAGAATCCTAACTTCAGGATTTGAGTCCCATCCTCAGTTTTAACATCCCGGTGGGTTTTAGTTTCCCCACTCCCATTCTCATTATAAGACTTACAGGCCTTGGGGCGCCTGGGTGGCTCAGTTGGTTAAGCGGCCGACTTCGGCTCAGGTCATGATCTCACGGTTTGTGAGTTCGAGCCCCGCGTCGGGCTCTGTGCTGACAGCTCAGAGACTGGAGCCTGCTTCACATTCTGTGTCTCCCTCTCCCTCTCTCTCTGCCCCTCCCCTGCTCTTACTCTGTCTCCCTCTCCTTCAAAAATAAATAAACATTAAAAAAATTCTTTTTAAAGACTTACAGGCCTTAATGCAACTAAGACTCCTGATAACTTGCCTTGATACTTCAGAGTTAACAAGACAAATACAAGATCAGTTTGCTCATTATTCATAGCTTCCTACCCTCTAGATTGAATAATGTCAACACTAGCTCATGTTGGTAAATCTCTTAAGTCCAGGTTTCTTTGCGTGCAAACAAGGTGATTCAGGATGCCTGTCATTTAGATAAGTATGTGATGCTGTGTCATTTGGATTAGTCCCTGGGAAGTATGAATCAGCATACCGGCTATCAGATCAAAACATGAATGGCACGCCTGTTATATCAAAATGACTTGCCACATAAGTGTCCATTATTTTAAGAAAGCGAGGGTGTTTACCTTTGTTTCCACAGCTGAATTTGCTAAAAATGAGTGATACTTCAATAGGCTATGCCTTTGCCATTTTAAACTTTGTTCAAATTCAGGAGGTTGGACCCAAAGATGTCTAAGATTCATTTATTCTAAATTCAGTGGTTTTCGTATTTCAGATCTCACCCTTCATATTTACTAAAGAATAGCCATGACACCCTAATGGGTGTTTATTAATAAGCTTCAGATATAGGCACTGAAGTTACTATTTGCATATAACCTGAAAACTATAATAACTTATAAGTGAAATTTATAGTACATCTAGTGACATTTTACAGTGTTTTTATTGCAAGTAAATCATTTTTAAAAATCTTGCGTTATCAACGTACATTTAAAAAATAGCTCAAATGTAATAGCTTTTATGTAGCTCTTGATAGAAAAGTTGAAAACGTTTGAAATACAATGGAAGATATAACTATAGATTTCACCAAGGTACTGTAAAGTTATAACGTACACTATATCTGTTTTAAAATGTCACTATGTAATTATGGGTATTTCTGAATAATTTAAGTAGATTAGTTACAATAAACCTTTAAAGAATGTTTCAAATTTGTCCCTCCCTTTGTGGGAGGGTAGTGGGCCTACTTGAGGAAAGCGATCCATGCCATTAATCCAGATCCTCTTTAAAAAAGAACAAACTTCAAAGAATTTGGGGATAATCTTATCAAAAGGATTAAAAGATATACTAGAAGAAATATGATTTGTCTGGAGAATGGAATGGCTCACATAGTTATTACTTTGCTAAAGTGTAGTACAATGGACTGATACAGCTTCCTGCTTACCAGGATTAAATTACTATAATTTCTAAAATGCTCAGGCATATTAAACCCTTGCCCATCTATTCTTTTGCTTTTTGGCATTTTGTGTTGTAGTTGGTATGCAGAGGAAGTCTGCGTGTGTCTATTGTATGACCCCCTACACCTGCTGTACCGTCTGTCTCTTTCAACAGATTGCATTAAGGACAATACAAAATACCTCGATTTTTCAATACAAAATCGTCCTTTTGGTGACATGGCACTGCTTTGTTAACTAAGTTATTCTGCATCTCAAACCATGTGGCCTAGAAGACAAGAAAGGTCCAAGAACGTTGAGTGCAGTGGGGGACATACAGAAGCGAGATTTGTCTATCATTCTGCTTCTGTGGATTCCAACCTATGGCTATGGATTTAGCTGTACATTTAAAACAATAAATCAAAGACACTGGAATTCATGTGTGTTAGGGGAAGCCCAGTACACTTTCCTTATACTGGGAAGGTAAGAACTACCAGATAAGGACTTCCCCCTCTCACCATTTGCTACAGACTATGAGAACATTGTACCCTTCAAAGGCTATTCATTTCCCTCCCAGGACATGGGACCTAATGTTCTGTGGCACATTAATCATGCACCAGCGTGATTTATATGCCTACATGTTAGAATCCCCTTGCTTCAGAGATGAAACAGCAATTGAATACAAAGTTATGTATTTGGGGTAGAAGTACAGATAGACATAAATAGTAAAAAAACCTTCATATTAATTATCGTGCAACTTAAATATGGATAGCCAGGACCAGGGTGGAGTTTCAAAAAAGAGAGAAAATAAAATAAGGCCCTTAAGCCATTTTGCTTATCTGAGTTTCTTATTCTAGCTATAATTCTCCTTATAAATCAGTACTTTCTAATCTCACTCTCGATGCAATGCTAGAGCTAACTGTGCTGAATAATAATTTTGTCCTCAGGTGGAGAGGAATGAAGGAGGAATAAACAGGCCTTCTAGATAATTGCATCAGCCTCCCCCACCATTGCAGTGCCATGCCAGCATTTCAAGTAATGTCTCTTTTGTCTCGCTGAGAAAAATCATTTCATGATTTATTACGCTGGATTAAAGGGTGTATACACTCAGGAGCTAGAACATGACTGAAGGGCAATCAGGCATAAAGGATGTCAAAACACTTGGTATGTTTAAATTTTTCTGAATTTCCTAAGTAAAGTTTTTGGGCTAGGTTTCCAAGAAAACAGACGATAAAACGGACACAAGTTATGTGAACTCTAAATGATGACACCCGGCCATCCCCCTATTTTAGAATTAGGAGAAGAAACTGGTTCTGCAGAAGGCTTTCTTTTATTGAGATTTCTGTTTCAGCAAATTACCGTTTGTCAAAATGAATTCAACATGTGACTTCTTTCAATATCATTCTTTGTCAGTGAGATTGAGAGCCACAGTCGTTTCAGTGCATGGAATATACCATAAAAACGAGCCAATAGTTTTTTTTTTTTTCTCCAGATATCACTTTAAAAAAGCATAAAATCAAAGTTTATTATAGTTTTCTGTGCTCTGAATACCTGAAATTAGAGGGGGTCTCGGTCAGTATGGCAGTGATGAAATTTGATTTCTCATTTCTAAGTAGCTCTCGCTCCAGATAAGTTAGCTATTTCATCTACTTATTACTGAATCAGTTTCCTCTTTGTTTAAGATGACAAAGTTCCTCCTTCTTGTGAACTTTAAATTGTTAAAAGCAAAAGAAATATTTTTTATTTACTTTTGATTCCTCACAAGGAAAGTTGAGCCCTCAACTATACACTACAATAAATAAGATATTTAAATATTTAAAGTTTCCAGCAGAAGCCAGTTCTACTCTTCCAGCCACTCTTTTCTTTTCTTAAAAATATTTATTTATTTTGAAAGAGAGAGAAGGGGGGAAAAAAGAGAGGGAGAGAGTGCGCGTGTACAAGCAGGGGAGGGGCAGAGAGGGAGAGAGAATCCCCAGCAGGCTCTGTGCTGTTAGAAGCAGGGAGCTGGACTCAGGACTCGATCTCACAAATCCTGAGATCATGACCTGAGATGAAATCAAGAGTCTGACCGGACACTTAATCGACAGAGTCACTCAGGCACCCCCATCCACTCTTTTCGACTGAAGAATTTCACAAGATTTTGTGAAGAGAAAGAGAACTTGCCTAGCCAGCCAGATTTAAGTCAGATTATTCATCATAAAGGTGATAGATATCATGTCCCACTTACACTTATTCCTATATGTCATCTGTCTACTTCATGAAAACATAATTGCAAAATAAAAAGGAAACCGTGTCCTCTCATCACCATCACCAATAAAAATTTATGTTAACAGAAACCTTATGTGTTCTGACTTAGTCTATTCTGAAAGTATCATTTTCAAAATAGTTAAAACCTTGGTTCTTTTTTTTTTTTAATTTTCTTTTAACGTTTATTTATTTTTGAGACAGAGAGAGACAGAGCATGAATGGCAGAGGGTCAGAGAGAGATGGAGACACAGAATCTGAAACAGGCTCCAGGCTCTGAGCCATCAGCACATAGCCTGACGTGGGGCTTGAACTCACGAACCGCGAGATCATGACCTGAGCTGAAGTCGGACGCTTAACCGACTGAGCCACCCAGGCGCCCCTAAAATCTTGGTTCTTATGCAAGTTGAGTGAGAATGATTCCAAAGTTTCTTTAGCTTGTCAATGAGGAACCAACAGAATAGCAAAATGGATTCATAAATGCATAAACAGAAGTATTTATACTTCCTGAAACAATATGGGTATAGCATTGCTAAATTAAATAAAAACTCGATGCCCTTCAGGGATTTGTGCATGTGGCTTTTGTCTGACAGAGTAAATGCAATGAGACTGACAAAAGACCACAAAGTTCTTGGGAAAATTATAGCAGCAGAAACACTGTAAACATGAAAGGAAAGAGGGGATAGTACAAAATGAAAGGGGGCATGGTCCCCAGAAGGCCGGCTGAGAAACCTATTCAGTTACAGACTTGTGCTACCTTTCTTGAAAACGAAAGGTAAGCATTTGTTGCTTAAATTTGCTAGGTTTTGGGGTAAGTTGTTACTCAGCAGTAGATAACTGAGACACAGTGAAAGGTTCAGTGTTGTATTTGAAGTAAGTGGCCTACACATAATTTACGAATGGAGATAAGAAAGGTGCAGACATCCTTTACACAAAGTTAAGGAAGTGTCACTAGAAAGGCCCACAGGAAGTCTTACATCAGCTCCTTGAAAGAGTGAGCCAAGAGCACATTCGGCCATAGGGACAAGAACGGGCAAATGAGATGTTTACAAGAAGCAGTAAGTGAAAACACAGGGGCTGGATTTGAAACCCAATCCTGCCAGTTATGTGTTGTGTAAAGTGGGGCCGGTCAGCCCCTTTGACTTGTTTCTCTGTGTGTAAAATGTAGGTGGAGGTCACCCACCGTGATGATTAAATGGGCCAAAGGCATATCCTTGTTTGCTCAGGATAGCCTATTTTTATGTTATTTGCCCAGGATATATTTTAATAGTGCCCCTCTTTCACTCTCAAAGCTTAGGTCGAATGATAAATTATGTGGTGACCTGAAGATTGATCAAAACGATCCAGATGCAATTTTAAAAAGCTCTCTTTTAAAAAATCCCCACATTCACCCTTCACAACAACTATAATTAACATTCAGTGAATTTTATATCAGTTAACGCTTTGCACTTATACAGATACGTACAGAGATATGGTCTATTGTGCATTGGTGGATGTGTAGGTGAGTGTATACATACTGTTTACCCATAAAATGTAAAAATATAAGCCGTATTTGCAAACAGTTTAAGAAGATTAATCTGATGGTGGTGAGTCACATGATTCAGAGTAGAGGGAAGAATAAGAATATGGCAGAATATGACAGATCTGGTACCGGAATCTTCACGTTCATGTGCAGCATGGATCTGTTTCTGTCTGATGGGGTATAGTACAGGAAATGAGGAATATCCTAAGTTACAGCTATGGTGATGTCTCACCCATAAAAAGTTATTTAAAAAGAAAGAAAAATCAACAAAACAACAGAACTAAACTTTAAGCAGAACCAACTGGGATGGTGGGGAGAGCAATGGGAATAGGAACTTAAAAAGTTACTGGCTTGCAGAACACCAGGATGGGGGCGCCTGGGTGGCTCAGTGGGTTAAGCATCCGACTTCGGCTCAGGTCACAATATCACAGTTTGTGAGTTTGAGCCTCATGTCGGGCTCTGTGCTGACAGCTTGGAGCCTGGAGCCTGCTTCAATTCTGTGTCTCCCTCTCTCTCTGCCCCTATCCTGCTTGTGCTCTCTGTTTCTCATAAATGAATAAATGTTAAAAAAAAAAAAAGTAAAAAAAAAAAAAAAAAAAAAGAACACCTGGATGGCTCCTTGGGTTAAGCATCTGACTCTTGGTTTCAGCTCAGGGCATGATCCCCGGTTTCGTGAGCTTGAGCCCCACTTTGGGCTCTGCGTGCTGTCTGCTTGAGATTATCTGTCTCCCTCTCTGTCTGCCCCTCCCCTGCTCATGCCCTCTCTGTCTCGATCTCTCTCAAAATAAATAAATAAGAAAGAATTAAAAAAATAACTCACTGGCTGGGGCACTTTCTCAGAACATGCATTTAGCACTCTGCCAAGAACCTAGTGACGGGGTGAGCTTGATTTTAGGGGAGCTCTTAAAAGATTCAAGAAAGCGCTGTCCTGAGTGAACAAATTGAAATGTTTGTGTTGACCTGGCAGATGGTTAAAAAAAAAAAAAAAAGTAGTACAAAGTCAAAGTCTTAGATGTAAATACTAAAATGTGTGTGTGAGGTGAGCCCAGAAACCTTTCCAGAGGATTATTTTCCAAAGAGGGTCCAGGAGACAAATCACTTACCACGGCTATCAGAAACCAGATCAACATCACTGAAAAGTCAGCGGTGGCCTCCTCTACAGACCAGGGCTACCCGCCTCAAGGGATGTACCGTCTACCTCACGCAGTGACCTAATTCATGCTTTCAAGGCAATTCTCATTTCCTGAAATTCTCTCAAAGTTGCATCTTAAGCCTGAGTTGTACAAAATTACTATTAATAGTAGCAAGGTATGTTCTACTCATAAAAACAATTGCTTTTCTTTTCCTACTAATGTATCTTTTCCTACTAATGTTACTTCTAGAAATTCTGTTCTTCATAAAATACCATAATGTCCTGGGTTGTGGGGAAAGTTTAGTGAATCTTAGAATTTTCTTCTGTTACCAGACATATAACTTCGGCTATAAAAATTCTCTGAATTTCACAGGGTGCCTCGGTGGCTCAGTCAGTTAAGTGTCTGACTCTTGATTTCTGCTCAGGTCATGATCTCATGGCTTGTGAGATCTAGCCCTGTGTCAGGCTCTGAGCTGAGTGTGGATCCTCTTGGGATTCTCTCTCTCCCTCTCTCCCTGCCCCTCCCCTGAACACATGCATGAACTTTCTCTCTCTGTCTTTCAAGTAAATATTAAAAACATTCTCTGAATTTCAAGTTCCTTATATTTAATATAATAAGCACTGACATTTGTTGAGTACATACATGATATGTACAAAACACTCTTCTAAGCGCTTTTCTTAGCATTCTTTATTCAGTCCTCATTATAACCCATGAACGTTTTACTATTTTCATCCACAATTTATTGATAAGGAAACTGAGGCAAAGCAAGATTGATAACTAGTAATGTGACATGATTTGTCATGGGTAGATTATTCTGGAATGTCTGGACCCACGCTCTTAGTCTTTTGATAATTTGCCTTTCTACTTTGACTTACTATTTTAAAAGGTGTTTGTTAGGCTCTTAGTCCAATCTTGGTTTCATGGATACAGTAGAAAATGAAATAGAAAAGATCTCTGTCATATTTTTGGTCACATTACACAGTGGAGAAGTGAAAATATGGAGGTGATTGTTATCAGGTTCAAATTCTTAATCCAGTGGACCTGGAATATATAGGGGCTAATTTTTTTAATAGCTTTCTTTCTTTAAATGTCAGGGAAAATGATTGATATATGACAAAGTGAAAGGCCCAAATTCATAACAGATGGAAACTCAAAACTTGCCATTGTGAATTCTGGCAAAGTGCAAAACCTTTGTGATTTAGTGATCAGAGGGAGGCAAATGACTCCTCTGTGCATAATAACAAACTTTTTACAGGCAGATAATTCAGTGTATTAAATAATAACTTTGCACAGTTTGGGTGAATCATTTTATCTTCAATCTCTGGTGTTGCAATAGCTTTCACGTTTTTATCAGATTTGCCTTGGTATGAAGGATTTTTACAAAATTATTATCTATATTATGTATAATGTTATTGGGAATAGGGTAGAAATATAAAATAGGGTTCTATCCTCAAAATGGATTTATAATCCAAAGTAAAGTGGGAGGAAGCCCTGTTATACATATTTCATTAGCTGCTTTGTGGTAATACCTATAGTTTTAAGGAAATGTGCAGAAAAAGAAATGATTGGTGTGGACTGACATCGATTTAGTAGGTTTTACTATGTAGACTGGCTTCTGACATTCACTGACTTTCAGTTCCTACCATCAGAGAAAGTGATCATTAAGGTCCTCAGAAAGGACGATATAACCTACTGGGAAGTACAATTTTTTTCATCATCTGTTGTTTCTTGTATGTGTATCATAGAAATGATATGCTTAACCGAAAGTAAAATTCGTATAAAAAAAATCAGTGCACACAAGAAAAGTAAATACCAGGTAAACCAATAAGACTTTATTCATTTTTAGGATACATGTTCTGTTGTTAAGCCATATGTAATTTATTCCTATAGATTTGTAATAAATAATTGATATAACTAAATTTATGGATTGTAATTGATTACTGAGCTTATGGTACAGATGAAACAATACATGCAGTTTCTAATTTATTAATGGTTTACATATCAGAATTCAGCCAACTGCTCCTTATGGAACCTGGTGAGATTCTGTCTGTAATTTGCTGGGCCCAACAAATAATGGAGGACCTTTGGTCCTTATTTGACTCTAGTAGGCACTGAAGATCTTTCTGAGGAGCATAGACATAATCTGCTATTACATATACTCTGGTATTATCTAGGTGCTGACACATCTATACCCTTTAAGCAAGGGGAATGACTATCTTTGTTAAACGGTTATTTGACATTCCCATTCTCCATTATAAGCACACATTAGCCAACTGTGGATGTACAGATGTTGTTGGGTTACTATGTTTGGAAACAACCCATTACTGCCCAAAGGATAAAATTCTCAAATAACATATTTGTTTTTGTTGTAAAGGAAGACATGCTAAATGTAAAAAGCCTGGCCAACAAGAGGAAGAAATGAAAGGGTCATCTTATTGTTTACTTTGGTAGAAAAGAGTGTAGAGTGAAGCAAATATTTATTCTAGATTCTATTGCAGTGTTGCATTGTAATTTTTTTTAATCTTTATTTCTTTTTGAGAGAGAGACAGCGTGTGAGCAGGGGAGGAGCAGAGAGAGAGGGAGACACAGAATAGGAAGCAGGCTCCAGGCTCCGAGCTGTCAGCACAGAGCCTGATGCAGGGCTCGAACTCACAAACTGTGAGATCATGACCTGAGCTGAAGTCAGACGCTCAACTGACTGAGCCACCCAGGCGCCTCTGCAGTGTTACATTTTAACTTAATATTTTTACTTGGTGATTTGGTTTTTTAGTATAGCAAAATGATTAATATTGTGAGTATTGAGTATTGAATTAAAAGTTTTGACAGTATAGAGAAGTATTACTCCTATGATGATACCCTTTCTTTTGTAATGGAAATAAATAAGAAAATAGAATTCACTAAGATCAAAACAAACCAATAATATTTTTAAAAACATTTATTGTTTGGGGCACCTGGGTGGCTTAGTCAGTTAAGCATCTGACTTCAGTTCGGGTCATGATCTCACAATTCGTGAGTTTGAGTCCTACGTAGGGCTCTGTGCTGACAACTCAGAGCCTGGAGCCTGCTTCGGATTTTGTCGTCTTCTCTCTCTGCCCCTCCCCTGCTCACGCTCTCTATCTCTCTCTCTCCCTCTCTCAAAAATAAACAAATATTTAAAAAATTTAAAGACATTTAGTGTTAATATAACGTTAGAAAATTTACATGTTTAAACTAAACTTCAATTCCATTATTTCCAAGTAGTCTATAGTCTACTTTTGCTTTCACATAAATCTTCACTATGCTGTAACAAGTAAGGTAGAGAATCCAGATTGCCCACACAAATGGTATAGTAAACCACAAATTATTCTATTTCCCCCTACTGAAATTTATCTTCTCATTTTTTCCCACCACTACCACTCCATCATAATGACCACCTCAATTCTGTCCACTTAAAATTTTGTTTTAATGTTTATTCACTTTTGAGACAGACAGAGCACAGGCAGGCAAGGGGCAGAGAGAGAGGGAGACACAGAACCTGAAGCAGGCTCCAGGTTCTGAGCTGTCATCACAGAGCCCAAGGTGGGGCTCAAACCCACGAACCATGAGATCATGACCCGAGCAGAAGTCAGACGCTTAACCTACTGAGACGCCCAGGTGCCCCAGATCCTGTTGACTTTAAAATGAGAGAACTTTAAGACCCAAAGGCTTGCGGTGTCAAAGTTAATGGCATAGTTCCCGACTTCTGGTGTGTCCAAGCCCACGAATTAACTGTCCTTGTGTCACTGCCCTAAGATTATAGGTTAAACCTTGGATAGTCCCACCTGAGTATCTATCCTCAAACAAGAACAGTCTGCGGGAGTTCACAGTGCTTTTTTTCCCACCCACCCCCCTCCCCGCCCCAGAGAGGACAGCTCTCTTTCCAGGTAGCAAATGTGTGAAGCTCATCCAATTAAAATCTCCATTGACTCCTCGCACTGCCGGCTTCCCTCCAGCAAACCTGGCTGAGATTTAATTTTCTGCCGGGATCAGGTCAAACTCTAATCAGCCAGCCGTATATACATTAAGTACATTTAGACAAACTGATGATTCATACTAATTGTTTTCAAATTACGAACACCCAGAGGTTCCTCAAGGGTTCCTCTACTAAGCAGTATTGATTACTTCCTTCTGAATATCATCATTGAGTACATAGTATGCTCCAGGGTCCAGGCATTTGGGGGATATAAGAGTGAGAAAAATCAACAAGGTTCTTCCCTAACAGTGATTATCATTTAGTAACAATATGTAGTAGCTTCATCTTATTTGTCATGTACATGTCCTTTTTACAGATGATTTACACTGAGAACATTGCTAAAATATTTATTGAAAACCGCTGAGTTTATTTGAAGACGTGCAAGGGCAAAACGCGAGCTTGTCTCTGAGTTCCTATTTGACTAATAAACAGAAAGGAGTAAATATAACATAATTTGTTTAGCAGGAGGTATTATAAACATGGGGGAGAGTAGCTTACTTATATTAACTCAGATACCTTCCGGAGAGAGAAAGGAAAAGGCCGTTATGCAGCTGACGAAGAAATTGCTCAACTTTTTCTTTTGCTTGTGGGTGGGTAGCCCTGATAGGATAGAACCTTAATTTGAGAGATTCCCCCCACCCCTAGCTGTCCTAACAGTGGAGTGAATAAAGTTAACTGAACTGTTCTCATCAATTACTGAATGGTTGACTTAAATTGATTAAAAAAGTTCATTCTTTCCCCATGGATATTTAGATACCTTGGTGTTTCTAATTTTGAACTTTTAAAGTAAAGCAGTATGTACTGGATAGAAGATTCAAAACTCGAAATTAATAAGTCCCACGTGGATTTCGTTTGTTTTACTAACTTCCATGACAATGAGTTTAAATTTGACACACATTGGTCTATTTTCACCCCAATGTTTTATTGGTTCTCTGGAGCAAGAATCAGAAAGGAGAGTAGCTGTTGCATAAAATATTGTCATTTTGACTTGCTGTGCCATTCTTTTTTTTTTTTTTTTTTTTTTAATTTTTGTTTATTTTTGAGAGAGGTGGGGAGGGAGAGAGAGAGAGAGGGAACATGAATGAGGGAGGGGCAGAGAGAGGGAGACACAGAATCTGAAGCAGGCTCCAGACTCTGAGCTGTCAGCGCAAAGCCCGATGCAGGGGTTTGAACCTATGAGCCATGAGATCATGACCTGAGCTGAAGTCAGATGCTCAACTGCTCAACCGACTGAGCCACCCAGGTGCCCCTGTGCTACTCTTACTTAGAAGTTTCCTTTGTCTTTATTTTTTTCACAAATATCTAAGATAAAACTTAAACCACCTTCCTATATAACAAATCAGATATTTTGAAGGAAGGGATATGCATATTTTTGAGGATGCCAAGAAATAAAATCAAGATAATACAAGAATAAATTGTGATTCCAAGTCAGTAATTAGTGCTGAACTTTAAAAGTTACTAATGGTGAATAAGAATTTTCCAAAATAGTATGGTTTTGTTTCATCATTAACTAATAGGTGAATAAGTATGTATTTAAATATTGTAATCTTCATTTAAATTAAGAGAAATATAATTAAAAATTTTGCAGCGGAAAAGCAGCTTTTAAACATGTGTTTTCACCACCCTTAGTTCTCTAACACAAGAGAATTTTTAAATTAGTTTGGATAACTCAGAAATCAGAAGAAAAAAGCTTTTTTTTTTAAATTTTTTTTACTTATTTTTGAGAGAGAGAGAGACAGAGTGCAAGCTGGGGAGGGACAGAGAGAGAGACACAGAGTCCGAAACAGGTTCCAGGCTCTGAGCTGTCAGCACAGACCTGACGCGGGGCTCAAACTCACAAACTGTGAGATCATGACCTGAGCAGAAGTCATACGCTTAACCGACTGAGCCACCCAGGTGCCCCTGGAAGAAAAAAGTTTTAACATAGTTTTTATAATCAGGAATATAAGAAGTAAAAGAGTAAATGCTTTGAGTGCTTACTTTTGACGAAGCATTGAGTTGGATACATGATATGACATATTTCATATGTTATAAAGATAATATTTTATACTTTCTACAGTAAGGAATATCGCATAGGTCAGTATCATCGGCATGCGAATGGTTACACCCTTAGGTCATTTTTGAGAAGGGTCAGTAGTCAGCAGTAAAATCTTCCTGCTGGCCTAACATTGCTAGAGACACAGTGCCCCTGTATCTTCCATAGTTTATCTTCTTCTTCTTTGCCTGTTACAACCCAGCCGTGTGCCCACTGTTGAACCAATCGGTTTTTACAATGGAAATACTAACCAGGAACCATTTACACTGGGTCTTATGTTTGCCCTGAGCAAGGTGCCAGCATCCATATGCACCAGCAGGGAGTACTCATTAGCAAATGTCTCCTGATAGATGGACTTGTCACCAGTACTCTTCTGGTGATTGAAATCTGTTACATGGCATTGTGATACAGCAGTTTGGAGTTGGGGACGTTTTTGTTTTGTTTTGTTTTGTTTTTCCTTGCTGGAAAGATTAACTTATTGGGCTTATAGCTCTTAAAAATTACCAAGTAACACATGAAACCTACATTCTTAGTCCATGCTAGAATCTTAACCCTTCCCTGCTTAGGAGTATTAGGGATGTCATTAAGAAAAGTTTAATAAGAGTAACAATGAAGACTGAGTTAAAGCTAAGGATTGAATATGGATATGTCTTTTACTCCTATTTGTAATAAAAATGATATTTAAGGACGTAAATTATGAAGCTTCTCATTATTCTGAGACTTTCATAGACAAAAAGATAGATGAAGATATAATCCAGAAACTTACAGAAAACAATGTGGAATAAACTAGGGCAACTCTCCAACTTTTATTTCTATTTAAAAATCTTACTGGACTAATTTGCATTTCTAGAAATGTGAAAATTAAGACTTTTTTTGTTCTCGGTGGTTTAAATGTGAATTCTTACAGCACTCACCACATTGGAGTGATTATTAATAATGATTTAGTAGTTGTTTTGAGATAGATATTTTTATCATGTTAAGAAAGATCTTCTTACTACCGGGGCACCTGGGAGCCTCAGTCGGTTGAGTGTCCAACTCTTGATTTCAGCTCAGGTCATGATGTCATGGTTCCTGAGTTTGAATCCTGTGTTGGGCTCTGTGCTTACAGTGCAGAGCCTGCTTGAGATCCTCTCTCTCTCTCTCTCTCTCTTAAAATAACTTTAAAAAAAGAAATATCTTCTTACTACTCATTGCTAATAAATTTCATTGAGTATTTTCTCTAAACTAGGGATAGTTTCTTTTTGAATTATAGATGTTATAACATTTAGTAATTTTTCTAATATTAAAACATGTTTGACTTTCCACCTCCAAGCTTACTTTGTTACAAATTAAAATTTTATACTAATAGTCAAATAAAATTGATTTATTATCTTCTTTTAAGGGATATTTTCTTATAAGGATTCTTTGCTCAATAAAATACATTGACAAGCTTAATATATTTTTATTTTCAAATGCTATATATAGGGTGAAAATATTCCTCTTGGATGTCTGGAAGAACTTATACCTGAAATGTTTAGAAATAATTATATGATACATGTTTGTTCCTTTCAAGGAAGATCCCTTCTTTCCTTTCTTCCATCCGTCCACATTTACTTCCTTCCTTCTGCTCTTTTATTAAGTATAATATGCATGCAAAAACTGCACAAAACATAAACAGCTCAGTTTTCTTAACATGTGTGTGTATGTGTGTGTGTATGTATGTATATATGTGTGTGTGTATATGTGTGTGTGTATGTATATATATACATGTACTTTATATCCCTCCCCTGCAAATGTAAATATTGTCTCAGAGTTTCTAAACCTCAGCACTATAAATAGTTTGTACTAGAAAATTCTTTGTTGAAGGGAGTCCTACTGGGCATTGTAGAATGTTAAGCATCATCACTGTTTTCTACCCACTAGATGTCAGTAGAACACTCTTACCTTCTCTCTGCCCTCCTGCACCCCCTCCTTGCAAATTGTGACACACCAATATGTCTCCTGATATTGCCAAATGACACTGGGGCATGGGAGAAAATCACCCCTGGGTGAGACTCACTGTATTACACTGACTTTTATGGTAGTCACTTCCTTTCTTTATTCTTTACCATGTAACTATGCATCCTTAAACATTATAAGGTAGTTTTGCTTGGAAAGCTTTATAAAATAATATAACTTATTAAATAGACTCCTGATTCTGGGCCCTTAAAATAGCCCACATAATTTATAACCTAACCTAAACTGGAGCCACAGGCATTAAGTATGATTGACCCAGGAAAATCTGTATGATCACCCTACTTCTAAGATACATCAGCAGTGAACATTAACTTTACAGCCCCACACATCTAGGGCTCCCTCTTCCAATGGATAATTATACATAAAGTGATAAAAGAACAATTAAAAACAGGACATCCTCTAGGGAAAAATAGGGAGGCCTAACTCAAAGCATCAGAGATGAGAAGTTGCAGAATAGAGCATTCCTCTAATTTGGGTCATAAAAAGTTCTATTCTTCAAATAATTTTCTCTACTAACACAACATACTGATTAAAATAATCGTCCTTCAAGATTTGCACATAAATGCAAAAAGGATCATAATCACCATGTTGAAGAGATTTTGTGTCTGGGGGGGGATGTGTATTTTATTGAGGTATAATTCATAAGTCATTCAACTCCCACATTTAAAGTATACAACTGAACAGTTGTTAGGATGTTCACAAAGTTGTGTACCTATCTTCACTATTGATTTCAGAATGTTTACAACACCCCCAACACCCCTTCCCCCCCATACCACTTGACAGTCTTAATTCCTCCTTCACCCTAGTCAGGCAACCACTAACCTACTTCCTGTGTGTAGGTATTTGCCTATTCTGGAAATTTCATATAAATGGAATGATAGAATGTGTGGTCTTTTGTGACTGAATTCTTTCATGTAGCATAGTATTTTCAGGGCTCATTCATGCTGTATCATGTTTTGCTACGGCATTTCTGTTCATTGTCAAATAATATTCACTTGTATGTCCATTCTACATTTTATCTAGTCATCAGTTGATGGACATTTGTATTATTTTCATTTCTGGGCTATTGTGAATAATGCTGCTATGAACATTCCATGTGCAAGTGTTTTTGTGGAAATATGTTTTCATTCTTTTTGATATATACCTATGTGTGGAATTGTTAGTCTTGTCATTCTATGCTTTACATTGTAAAGAACCAACAAACTGCTTTACAATGTGGCCACACCACTGTACAATCCCACGGAAATGAATGAGGGTTACAATTTCTTTATATTCTTGTCAGCATTTGTTATTGTCGGTCTTTTTTTTATTATTATTTTATCCATCTTAGTGGGTGATATCTCATTACAATTTTGATTTGCATTTCTCTTATGGCTAATGACATTGAACATCTTTTTACATGTTACTTAACAATTTGTATATCATCTTCGGAAAAATGCCTGTTAAAATATTTCCCCTATTTTTACACTGGGTTCTTTTTTTAACTACTAAATTATACGAGTTCTTTCTATATGCTAAATACATGGCCCATGTCAGTTATAGGATTCACAAATACTTCTTCCAGTTCTGTGAATTGTCTTAATAAAGGGTCTGACTGTTGTTAATGTTTGTCTTCTGGAAACTTTTAAACATTACCCATCTGAATTCCCCTTCCGCTCCACACCTGAGTAAGCTGATAAAATCCAAATCGTCCTTCCTTTGGTTCAAGGGAAGTTCAAACCATGCATAAGGACTCTTAGCCCAGCCTTATCCTATAACTGCAAAATACCGCCAACCAATCTCCTTTCCTGGATCTCTCAAGCTATTTTTGCACCTGCTAGGAGTCATCTTGCTCACTCAGAAAGCGTCCTTGGATGAAAGTATGTATTTCATATCCTCGTGGTTCATACGTGGTGTCATCAGTCTTGCTATCCAAACTAATTATGGGTGGAAGTCCATTGGTTAAGAGGAGCGAGTGGTCACATAATTGTCTTTTCTCTGTCCCAGTAGTGTCCTTTGAGGCACAAAATTTTATAATCTTGACAAAATCCAATTGATTTACTTTTTCTTTTATCATTTGTGCTTCTGCTGTCATATATAAGAAGACTGTAGATAACCCAATCTCATGAAGGTTTACTCCTAGGTTTTCTTGTAAGAAGTTTACAGTTTTATCACTTGCCTTTTGTCTATGGTCCATTCTAAATTAATGTTTGTATATGGTGTAAAGAAAGGACACAACTTCATTCTTTTGCATATGGATATCTACTTGTCCTACTATTTGTTGAAAAGACTATTCTTGCCTCCATTGAATTCTCTTGGCACACTTGTTGAAAATCTTCTGACCATAAATGTAAGAGCTTATTTCTAGACTTTCAGTCCTATTCCATTGATCTACATGTCTGTTCTTATGCCAGTATCCCACCATCTTGATTAGTTTGTAGTAAGTTTTGAAATTAAAAAAAAAAAAAAAGTGAGTCTTCCAACTTGACCTTTTTCAAAATTGTTTTGGTTATTCTAACCCTTTTTATTTTCATATGAATTTCAGGAAGAGCTCATCAATTTCTATAAAAAGAAAGCTGAAATTTTGATGGAAATTGTATTGAATGAAAAAGATTCATTTGAGGAGTATAGCCATCTTAGGAATATTAAGTTTTGGATCCATGAACATGGGAAGTTTCCCCATTTATTTATGTCTTCCTTAATTTCTTTCAACAACGTTTTGTAGTTTTTATGTGTAAGTCATGCATCTTTTTATTTTTTTATTTTAGAGAAGGAGAGAGAAAGAGAGTGAAAGTGAGGGAGATAGGCAGAGGGACAGAGAGAGAATCTTAAGCAGATCCCATGCTCAGCGTCGAGTCCAACATAGGGGTCAATCCCTTGACCCTGGGATTATGACCTGAACCAAAATCCAGAGTCAGGTGCTCAACCGACTGAACCACCCAGGAAGTCCCTTTTTTAATTTAATTTTATTTTTTACACCCTTTATTAAACTTATTTTAACTATTTTTTTTTCTTTTTGATGGTATTATAAATAAAAAAAGTTTTATTTTTTCTGAATTTATTGAGGTAAAATTGGAAAATGTTTCTTTAATTTCTTTTTTGAATGGTTTGCTATGTATGCAAATACTAATTTTTGTTGTTTATAGATCTTCCTCAACCTTGATGAATTTATTAATTTGTTTAAATAGTTCCTTAATTAATGCCTTTGGATTTCCTATATACAAGACAAGACAATATTGTCTATGGATAGAGACTGTTTTAATTCTTTGTTTCCAAATATGGATGCCTTTTATTTTATTTTCTTGACTAATTGCCTTCCCTAGAACCTCCAGTACAATGTTGATTATATGCGATGATACCAAACATTCTTGAATTGTTCCTTAGGGGAAATGCATTTAGTCTTCCATCATTAAATATGATGTCATCTATGGGATTTTCTAGATGTCCTTTATCAGATTGAAGAAGTTCCTTACTATTAGTTTGTTGAGTGTCTTGTCATGAAGAGATGTTGGATTTTGTCAAGCCCTACTTCTTTATCTTTGAGATAATCATGTGGTTTTTGTCCTTTATTCTATTGATATAGTACATTTGTTAATTTTCAAATGTCAAACCAACCTTGCATTAACAAACCTACTTGGTCATACTCGTTAATATTTGTATGTGTTGGATTCTGCTTGCTAATAATTTTGTGAGGATTTCTGCATTTATGTCTTTAAGGGATATCGTTCTGTACTTTTCTTTTATTGTCATATCATTATCTGATATTGGTAACAGGGTAGTAGCAGCCTCCTAGAATGATTTGGAAAATGATTCTCCCTCTTTTATATTTTGATAGAGGATGTGAAGGATTGATATTAATTCTTCTTCAAAGGTTTAGTAGAATTCAGAAGTGAACAATCTTGTCCAGGGCTTTTTTTGGGGAAAGTGTTTTTTGTTTGTTTGCTTGTTTTGTTTTTAATTACTAATTTAATATATTTACTTGTTACAGGTCTGTTCAGATTCTCTGTTCTTTGAGACAGTTTTTGTAGTTTCTGTCTTAACAGGACTTTGCTTCATCCAGGTGATCTAATTTATTTGAAAACAGGTTTTTATAGTATTACTCTATAATACTTTTTATTTCTTTAAGGTCACTAGTAATGTCTCACATTACTGGTTCTACTAATTTGAATCTTCTCTCTTTTCTTCTTGGTCAATTTAGAGAAATTTTTGTTATTATTTCCAAAAAGCTAACTTTTTAAATGGGATATGTATTCTCTCTTTTAGCATGGTTCATAACTGTTTTCTTAATAAAAGACTGACTATGTAATAATAGTGGCAACCCTGGAAATCAGAAGATTATGTCTTGGGTTTATTTGTCACCATTTTTTGGTGTTGTTGCTTTGGTTGTTTGTTTTTAATGACTTTACAGGGAAGATTCTGTAAAGAATGGATTTTTTTTAAAATGCTGCTACTGAATGCTCTTAGTTAGCTTAGTTCTCAGCTAATGACTGAACAGAAATTTCCTTAAATGCCTTGAAGAAATAGAATGTCCCCATCTTTGCTTTGTGAATGTGATGGGACACATTTTCATATCTCTGGCAGATATCACTACTGCCTTAGTCTGCACTTCCTTCTTGCTCAGAGCCGTAAGATTACCCAACTGAGAGATTAAGCCTTCTGAAGTCTTTCATGGTCATGTTCACAGCATTGGACATGCAAGTGATCATCTATATTCCCAGGAATATATTGGAAGGTTACAAAGCCCTCTATGGACCTCTCATTTGCCAGATTTTCTTGATTTTTTAACATGTTTGCTCAACCTTGTTTCACTGCCTCAAGCAGGTGCAATTTTAAATAATTGCTGCTGATTATTTCTGACAAACACCCTGGGGATATGGTTTTTCTCCTAAATGAGCTGTGAGTCAGTTCAAATGAAGACAAGCTGTATAAATAAGACTTTTCCAGGCAATTGCCAGATAAATCAGATAGTAAGTATTCTCTGAGGCAAAGCTTTGTGAAGAGATTCAAACCTATTTTGCCCCCTTTATTGGCTGCTAGGCTGCTGTTTTTCACAACTATTGTGGTTATGACACTATTGATTTTCAAAACTACCACAGAGCAGGGGAGAGGTGA
This sequence comes from Panthera tigris, assembly GCF_018350195.1. Taxonomy (NCBI): domain Eukaryota; kingdom Metazoa; phylum Chordata; class Mammalia; order Carnivora; family Felidae; genus Panthera; species Panthera tigris. Next base: position 87,469,972 of record NC_056663.1, read on the forward strand.
TTGGGAATCAGAGCAAGTTAAAGTGTTACAAAGTTTTCTGTTCTTACATGGGTTTTAGTCCTTTTGTTGAATAAGTTCTCTTTAGATTGTTGCAAGTTTTTAGTTAATTTCCGGAATTCAGAAAAAATTTTGAAAAGTTGTGCCATTTTAATTGCTTTTATTAAGCAGCTGATCTTCCTGAAGTCCATACTCTGCCATTTTGGAAGTGCTTTATTTTTGAAGGAATTTAGAAATTTTTTTTCCTAGAAATCATATCATTCATTAAGAGTTTTGATATTATTAGGTGTAACAAACATTATCTTTTCATGTTATTTTTAGCTAATGTAACATTTTATTTTTCTATTTTCTGTTTGTGCTTTTTTAATAATGGATTTCAATATTTTAGTCCTTTTTAATATACTTTTTCTTATAAATTTTTATTAACTTCTACTTTAATACTTCTTATTCTTTCCTTTTGTTTTTATTTTAATTATTAGTCGAATTACTTTTCTTCTGATTAACTGAAAATGGTTAAATTTACATGAGAGTCCATGAGTTTTTCCCCAATAATTGTTCTCAGTGATAGATCCTTGAATATTGAGTATATACTACTCAGAAGAAAGAAAATTTCTCAGCTATCTTTATAGGTTGGTACATCCAAGTGGAAATAGCATGTGCAATTTCTGGGTAGTGTCCCTAGAGGGAGCTGTCCTCTTCTTGCCTTTTTACTCATTCTGCTGTCTGCAAAGCAAACATGATATTGGAAGTTGTAATAATTACACTGGAGCAAGGAGCTGGAAGGATACTGATGATCTTTAAGTTGATCTCTTTATTCTGGATTTCTTACATTTAGGATTTTTTTCTTTAATGAGAAAGAAATTTCATTTTGTTTAAACTACTATCATTACAGGAGTTCTGCCAGTTGCAGATGAAAATAATTTTAACAGAAATAATTCCTAAGTGCTGATTTGATTAAATCCTATGTGTTTAACATGGTGTTACTTTTATTGCATTCCAAGAAATCTCATTTCTATGTGATTCTGTCATTTACTTAGCTATTATTCAGAAAATTCTCATTTTATTAAAATTAAAGATGCTTTTGGATTTAATTTTTATTATTTAGTTCTAGGGTTTTTTTTTTTCCTTTGAATTATGACAAGTAAAATTTCTGCTTTTTGAAGCATATTATGGACATTTTTGTAGAATAGTAAAAGGTCACATATAATAAATATATCACATAGAGAGGGGATTCCATTTGTGGAATGGTCATATGAGTTCTTTGGGCTGCTCTCCAGTGAAGCGACAATAACTGGAGAAAATTGAAAATTATGTTAAAAACAACCAGTGTCTCTGAAAATTGTTCTAAGAATATACAGAAATGAATATAAAAATATAAATATATAAAATATATATATATTAAAATATATATAAAAATATAAAATATATAATATAAACATATTATATATATAATTATAATTATATTATATAATAATATTATATAATATAAAAATATAAAATATAAAAATATAAAAATATATAATATATATATATATTCAAACCAGAATCTTTGGGTTGGAGTAGGAGAGGTAGGGGAAGGGTGGTTGAGCCAGGAATAGGTTAATGTTTTTTAGTGAAATATAATTAACCTACAGTATTATATTAGTTTCAGGTGTAGGGTATCATGATTCAACGTTTCTATACATTACTCAGTGTTCATCATGGTAAATGTAGTCTTAATCCTCTTTATCTACTTTATCCATTCTCTTCCCTCTCCCCTCTAGCAACCACTAACTCATTCTCTGTTTAAAAGTCTACTCTTTTGTTTGTCTCTTTTTTTCTTTGTTCATTTGTTTCGTTTCTTAAATTCCATCTGTGAGTAAAGTCACATGGTATTTGTCTTTCTTTGTCTGATTTATTTCAGTTAGTATTGTACCCTCTAGGTCCATCCATGTTGTTGCAAATGGCAAGATCTCATTCTTTCTTATGGCTAAATAATATTCCATTACATACACACGGGTAGACACACACCACCTCTTCTATCTCCATTCGTCTATTCACGGGCACTTGAGTTGCGTCTATATTTTGACTATTGTAAATATTGCTGCAATAAGCATAAGAAGGCATGTACCTTTTTGAATAGTGTTTTCATTTTCTTTGGATAAATACCCAGGAGTGGAAGGACTGGATCATACGGTCATTCTGTTTTTAATATTTTGAGAAACTTCTATATTGTTTTCCACAGTGGCTGTACCAATTTGCATTAGCACTAACAGTACATGAGGGTTAGTTTTTGTCCACATCCCTTCCAACATCTGTTATTTGTATTTTTGATTCTAGCCATTCTGACAGGTGTGAGGTGATATCTCATTATGGTTTTGGTTTGCATTTCCCTGATAGTGAGTGATGTTAACATCTTTTTATGTGTCTGTTGGCCCTCTGTATGTCTTCTTTGTAAAAAAGGTCTATTCAGGTCCTCTGCCCATTAAAAAAAAAATTAATGTTTATTTATTTTTGAGAGAGAGAGACAGAGCATGAGCCGGGGAGGGGCAAAGAAAGAGGGAGACACAGAATCAGAAGCAGGCTCCAGGCTCCGAGCTGTCAGCACAGAGCCCGACACAGGGCTCAAACTCACAAACCGTGAGATCATGACCTGAGCCGAAGTTGGACACTCAACTGACTGAGCCACCCAGGCGCCCCTCCATTTTTTAGTTGGATTATTTGTTTTTTGGGGGTGTTGAGTTGTATAGTTCTTTATATAGTTTGGCTTTTAACCCTTTATTGGATATATCATTTGTAAATATCTTCTCCCATTCAGTATGTTATCTTTTAGTTTTGTTGATTATTTCCTTCACTGTGCAAAAGCTTTATTTTGATGTAGTCCCTATGGTTTAATTTTGCTTTTTTTTTTCTCTTAACTGAGTAGACATCTCTAGAAAAATGTTTCTACAGCTGATGTCAAAGAAATTACTGCCTACCTTTTCTTTTAGGAGTTTTATGGTTTCAGGTCTCACATTTAGGTCTTTATTCCATTTTACATTTATTTTTGTATATAATATAAGAAAGTGGTTAGGTTTCATTCTTTTGCATGTAGCTGTCCAGTTTTCCCAGTACCATTTGTTGAAGAGACTTTTCCCCCATTGTATATTCTTTCCTCCTTTACCATAGGTTAATTGACCAATGAGTATATATGTTTAAAAAAAATCTAAATTTTGTCAGAATAGTGAGTTTCTATGGCACTTGAGCCAAAATCTGTTTCATCCTCTACTCCCTGCCCCCAGCTTAGCATAATGGAAGCTCTGTTCTGAACAAATGTTGCTAAGAAGACAAGGATACCTCTCCTGCCCAGTTCCCAATCAAAAACTACAATACTTCCCAAAGAGGAGAAGACTGCCAACTTGTCTTATCTCTTCCACCTATGCATTGCAGAGAATAAATTTCAGGTAAATGCAGTCAATAGTTTGGGCCCCCTTCTTCCACCACGCTTTGACAAGTAGGCAGAGGCTATAGAGTTCAGGAATGGTGGGATGAGAATACCATTACATTTACCATCAATTGATAGTGTGCCATAAAAATTCTCTGAGGGAAAGAATAGTCATTCAATAAATGGTACTGGGAAAATTGAAAAGTCACACTCAGAAGAGTGAAGTTGGACCCATCCTTTACATCATATACAAAAATTAACTCAGATCATAATCCTAAATATAACAATTAAAACTGTGAAGTTTTTAGAAGAGAGCAGAGGAGTAAATTTGTGACTATGGATTAGGCAATGGTTTATCTGATATGAAAACAAAAGCAGAAGAAACAAAAGAGAAACAAATCAGAGTCCATTGTTACTGATGAGAAGTTAGTATTCATCCTTATTGTTGATCTTATACATGTAATGATTTTTTTTGAGCTTAAGACTTTGTCTTTATCTTTGGTTTCTAGAAGTTTGATTATAATATGCTAAGGTGTATATTTCTTTGTCTTTATCTTTCTTGGTGTTTACTGAGATTCTTGGAGATGAGGCTATTTGTTTTCTGACAAATTTAGACATTTTTGGTTATTATCTCTTAAATATCTTTGCCCCATTCTCTCCTTCCTTTGTTTCTGGAGTTCTAACCACATGAATGTTAGACTACATGTTATAGTCTCAGGGGTCATTGAGCTATGTTTAATAATAATAATAATAATAATAATTCTTTATGTGTTTATGTTGGGATAATTTCTATTCACATCTGCATGTCACTGATCTTTTCTCTTGAGGACTCTAATTTCCTGTAACATCCAATTAATTTTTTTCTGTATTATATATTTTAGCTCTATGATTTTCCTTTTTTAAAAGGTTGCTATGTCTCTTCTGAAATTCCTCATTGTTTAACTGATGATATCCATCTTTTTTGGACATTTTAAACATATTTATAATAGCTATTAAACACCATTTTTTTTTTTTTTTTTGCTAGTTCCAAAATCAAGATCCATTGCTGATTGATTGTGGAACTGTTGATTATGGATATTTTCCTGCTTCTATGCCTAACTGAAATAGGATTGACCACTGGAAACTGGATGATATGCAGCAAAGACTTAAATTTATATATTTTTTTTTCTAAAAATGGTTGACCTTTGTACTATCAAACTATTAAATTAGTAATGATATTGTTCTTGTGGAAGCTGCTTTATTAGAACAGGCCAATTTCAGTTTTTATACCTTAACATAGGGAGTGATCCTGAGTCCTCGGAGACATTTTTTACTCTGAATATGTGGCCTTTCTGGGGTAAGAGTATTTATCAAGCTTCCCTAACTTGGTGGGACTTGGTGAGATTTACAAACTGCTTCCCAGGAACTACGTAGCTGCTAAAAATCTCTATGTAGCTCTTTAGCTTCCAGATGTTGCTTTCTGCTGTATCATTTGGAGATTTTCCTGTCAACACAAAGTTTAAGAGTCAGTTAAAGATTTGAGGGGAATTTATATGCAGATTTTAGTATTACGCAATAGGTAGTTAGCTCTTTTCCAAGATTGCTCATTGCAATTTTCAGTTCTGGCAGCCCCAACATCCAACTTCTGGCAATTCCTCAGCTCTGTGAAACTGTAGTTCTCTCCTCCAGGTGCCATTCAAACTTGGAAGTGCCTTCATAGTTCCGGACCTCAACTGCTATGATTCTCCTTTGTCAAGAGCCACATCCCCTCAGTTCTGCTATATGCTGATCATTCTCAAAGAACGTCGATGTTTATGTTTTTCTTTGAGAATTTTTGTTATGGTTAGGATATTTACTGCTAGATAGGCTAACATGCTATTACTTCAATGAAATTCCCAATGTTTTTTATTATGAAGAAATTATGTGGTTAAAGAGTCATTCTATTGAGTACATTCATGTAAAACACTATTTTAAAGAATCAGATCTAATATGACACCAGAAATATAGGCAACAAAAGAAAACATAAGTTGGACATTATAAAAATTAAAGTTTTTTGTATCAAAGGACACTATCATGAGAGTGCAAAGACAACCTACAGAATGGGAGAAATCACTTGTAAACTTTATATCTGATAAAGTATTAATATTCAGAATATGTAAATAACTCCTACAACCCAGCGATAAAAATAACCTATTTCAAAAATGGGCGAAGGACTTAAATAGACATTTTTCCAAAGATGATAGACAAATGGCCACTAAGCATTTGTGTAAAATAACTAATTGTGCAAAAATAACTAATATCATTAGTTATTAGGGAAAGAAGTCAAAACCACAATGAAATATCACTTCACACTTATTGGGATGGCTATAAATAAACACACAAACAAAATACAGAAAATAAGAAGTGTTTTAGTCAATGTGGGGAAATTAGAACCTTCATACACTGCTGGTGGGAATGTAAAATGGTTCAGTCACTGTGGAAAACAATTTGGTAGTTCTTTAAAAATTTAATATAGAGTTATCATATGATTTAGTAATTTCATCCTTGGCATATATCCAAAAGAATAGAAAGCAGGGACTAAAATGGATAACTTGTACACTGATGTTCATAGCATTACTCCTAAGAGTTAAAAAGTGTAAACAACCCAAAAGTCCAGCAAAAGATGAATGAATAAACAAAATGTGGCTATATATACAATGGAATATTAGTCAACCATTAAAGCAATGTATTTCTGATACATGCTACAACATGGATGAACATGGAAAACATTATGTTAAGTGAGGTAAATCAGACATGGAAGGACAAATATTGTATGATTCCATTTATATGAAGTACCTAGAACAGGCAAATTCATAGAGACAGAGAATAGAGTAGAGGTCACCAGGGGTTAGAAGGAGGGGAGAATGGGTGTTATCATTTAATAGGTACACAGTTTCTTTTGGAGATGACGAACAAGCTCTGAACATCGATAATGGTGATGTTTTAAAAATATTGTGGATGGACTCAGTCTCGCTTAAAATGCCACTTAAAATCTTAAATTTTATATTAAGCATATGCTACCACATTTAAGAAATCAAATCTATCGTTAAAAAGCAAGGATTTGTTACAAGGGAGGATATTCAGTGGTAGCTGGAGAAATAAAATAGTATTTGCTAGCAAAGAAAGCATTCTAAAAAAGCAGTTTGAAAACTGACCAAAACCAACCAGTTTGTGACAGAAAATAAACGGTGAGATATGATTTTGAGTTATTTCACATCTTACAGGTCCAACTATGTTTTAAGTTTTTGTAAGCATGGAATAGGTCTTATTCTATACTTCTGATTCATAAATTCATATTCACTAAATTGTTGAATATTAACGTTTCTCCTACATAAGATTGTATTTTCTTTTTGCCTTTCACATAAATTCACATTTAGAAAACCTCCCTCCTAGTGGATTCCTCCATGTTCTGGGACATTTTAGAATAGTGTTTATGTTTTATGCTATCTAACTAGCTATGCAATGTCTTTTTCTCATAAGTTGTTCATCCTACTCCTGCCTTATGATATCCTATGTGAATGATTTTGTGTTAGGTAGACTTGATTAATGCTTCGTGAAGACCCTGTTCATGAAAAGATGACTCTTCATCCCTAACAACTGCTATGACAGAGCAACTTATCCAAACTACGCTTACTTATTAATTGCCCAGCCATCCCCCAAGTATTAGTTCCATTTGTTTCCATCCAGCCTCTTCCAACTGCTTAAAGATAATTTTTGGTTGTGTGAATGAATGAAATACTTTGAAAAACATTTTTTAAATGTAGTCTTTTTGCAAGTTTATTTTATTATAAAATCAAATAAATGACTTCATATGTATTTAGTAGTTGTGTATTTCAGAATCAGGTCAAATATATATGAGTCCACAAGGGGTACTGTCCATCTGGAAATGTCTTCTTAGATTTTTGTCACTATTTTTTTTTCCTTAGTGTCTTTTTTGTTCAGTTATTTCAGTTCTCATCCATAAGGATTCTCTTTCCATTAAATATGACTCTCTTGTTTCCCCTTGGTCATATTATTCCACTTTGATTCCTATCCACAAGAACCTGTTATTTTAGAACAATAAGCTTACACTCTGAAAAAGTGTTTCTAAAACATATGTAGTCTTTTTAAAAATCCAGGACTATGTTCTCATTCTTTTATCCCTTGGATATTCTGTAACATTGAATTCTAATTTTAACTTAGAAGAGTATGAAAAATAATCACTACTATGTATTGTTGCCAGATTTTGCCAATAAAAATACAAAACACCCTCTTAAATCAGAATCTCAGAACATCAACAAATATATATACATATTTTTATATAAATATATTCCATGCAATATTTGGGACATATTTATATTAAAAATTGTTTGTTAAATTTGAAATTAATATTTAACTGTGTGTCCTGTATTTTATCTGGCAATCCTACTGATGTCATATCCAAGATAAGGGCATTTTAATTTATCCTGGTGTGATCATTTTCCAGAAACTTATGATTTCTAAATCCCAAAGCATTTTTAATGGTAAATAACATTCCTATTTGGAAGCTGTCCAATGATTAACTCCATAGCTAACTCCTAAAACATTTTAAAAAATTAGTTTTATATTACCATTAGAATACTTCTTGAGTTTTTCAATGGACACATCAAAATGCTTTAAAAAATTAATGGCCATATATATTTTAAGAAATTAAAATGGAGAAACAAAGAAATATGAAAATATCCATATAATCCTAGATTATACTGAATTTCCTATAAACTACACACAAATATGTTTCCATTTTGAAAAGAATGAAACAAAACCTATAAACATGTCATAAGATTATACTATTTTTCTTTAATTTATCACAAAAGTTAGGACCTATATGCACACTTTTTTTTTCCAAATTTGTCTTTTTAGAGCTAAAAATAAAGAGCTTCATAGCTCATAGCATGTACTCTAAATATGTACAGCCTAAAGCACAATTTTACAGCTGAATTTCAAGCCCTGTGAAATGGGGTTTCTAATGGAAATGCTGACAGACTGCTAGCTGCAGGGACACCAGCAGGCACCATTATAATAAATGGGTCTGAGAGAGACATGATACAGGCCCACAGGTAATTAATGGCAGGAGTAAAATAAAATATAGGCACACCATCCCACTGAGAGCATGATGCAATGGAAGAAACTTGTAATAAAACACAAAGAATGTCTTTAGCAAGAAGTGTGAGGAAAGTCTTGTAAAATAAATCATGAGCCAGGTCTGTAGCTATAAGAGTCATTGCATATTCCTTTATAATTAGGATTTTTTTTAAAAAAAAAACACACTATAAAAATCATTTTTGGCTAAGCAAAAATGCTCTGTGTTGTGGATTGAGAAATCAATGAAACATAAACTCAGCTACTCAAAACAGCTAATAATAACCAGAGCTTTCTAGTTGGAAAGTCTACTTGTAAGAAGTCCAACATTATGACTCCATATTACAGAAGAATTGACTGTAAAATATATTCTTAGAATACAGAATGATATGGCTATTTTTTCTCTCCTCCAAATGTCTTGATTCAGTCTCTTGGTTGCATTTTTTGTTTAATTCTGGAGACCAAGAAGGTCCTAAGAACTTTCAGCTATAATTCTCCTTGACCTTTGAAGTCTGTAGTAATCTTTGGTTCATTTTTTCTTAATTAAAGGGTAGCTGACATCACCTTAAGTGACTGAAATCAACTTTGACTTTATTTCTACATAGGATGTTGACTCAGCCATTGTCTTTCAGAAAGTCAGTGTTTGTAAGTGCACAGCTATTCCTTTCTAGACTAAATTGTCTCCTAAAAAACAGAGATTCAGATTAAGACAGTACCATGCAGTTGGAAAAATACATGGTGGGGTGGGTGGTAAGTGGGGGAGGACAGAAAAAAAAAAGAAAGAAAAAAAAAGAATTACTATGACAGATTATTGACCTAAAAATTTTAAGAGATTTCCATCAGTACTTCATCTTGTTTCCTGGCCTCAGGGTGGCAATAAATTAATCCCATATGTTAAATGGGATGACTGAGTCCCCAAAAGTTTGAATGACTTGCCAAGGTCTCATAGCCAAGAAACTGGAAGAGTAATGAGAAATAGCAACCACTTCCTCCTGCTAACATTTTTCCATTTTAATATATTGCCCTTGTAATTTCAGAAAAGAATAAAATTTTTGCTTGAGTTAGAAGTATTCTCAGTTGATTTACAAGCATAAATTTGGGATGAATAATTCAGATAAACTGACTTTTGCTAGGAATATCTGCATAGATGTTGACTGACAATTTCCTATGCATGAAAGTATCAGCTATAAAAATCAACTACCATCATTTCCTCATTAATTACTTAGAAAAAAATTCAATAGACTTTTTTTTTTTAATGTCTTTCCTTCCTGGTAAAATTTGCAAAAATGCTTAAAGCTTATTACATTTTTGTAATTGATAATTCTTTTATTTTTTCCCTCTTTTATTTGATTAGCAAAAGCTGTCTTCTTGATAACGTTTCTGAGTCAGATTCTCTGAGATGAACAAAGAGTAGAGTAACTTATGAACAATTCATCAGTTCTTTATTCCTGATTATAAAAACGTTTTGGTGAAATTTATGGGAATGTGCTTCATTTATCTTTGGTTGACTGGCTGATACTGTCTAATTCCAATTTCTGGGTTAGTTGAATTACAATTTTGTAGTTGAAATACGTCGATAACTAAATTGTTTTCAAATTGTTTATCTTAAGCATGAAGTGGAAGTATGGTAGACCAGTATTTTTAAATTCGAATTGCATTTCTGACCTTGTATGATAGTAAGGAAAATCCTTTATGGTTAAAAATAAGTTGAATGTAGGGATCTAGGGAGATGAACAGGTGAGATGAAAGAATCTATAATCTCCAGCCACCTTGACTTCTGTTTTGATAGCCACATGAGGTGTGGGTTACAGGAGGCAAAACCTAGCACCACCCAACATAGGATATTGAGTAGGAGGTATGCAATAAGGCCCAGAAGAGTACACCCGCAGTGAAAGAATGAATTCAAAGGACTACTCTATTGAGAAAGGCAGTTAGGGAACCTGGCCTCTCTTTCCCAAGTGGAGGAAAATTATTTACTACGAAAAACTTCATGGAAAATTCACAGGACAGCTTTCAAGTGAATTTGTAGCCCAAGCACATATGGACTTTCTGGTCCAAAATACCTTCAGTCCAGTGTTTAGTTGTACATGGCCTCTGTTATTTAATGTATTCGCTATGTAGCCAGTGAACTTCCTGTACCTCTAGTTTTGATATCTTCAACATCAGGATATTTTCGTTAATGTCTTTAATCAATAAACCAGGCCCTCGGCCTCATAAGATTATCAAAGCAAATTTAATAATTTGGCTTCAAATTATTTATAAAAAATGATATTCACTCTTGTATTTTTTAATTGCAGTATAGGTAAGCAATGGAACTTCTTTCAATTATATTATTAGTAACTGATTGGATTTTTTTGTGTGTAAAATGGATATTGCATTGCCTATGTTTAAATCAATAACTTAGTTATTAAAAGTATAGGTTGTAAGAACTATTTTTATCAAGTTTAACATATAAGTTGTGCTTTCAATTTATAAACCTGATAGCTTTTATAAAAAACAAAAAATCCTTTCATTCATTTTTGATCGTTATTAAATTAACTCAGTTTAACTTACATAGTTGGTTATATTTATGAACACATTTCAAACTATAGTCAAAGATTATATATCTGAATCTCTCAACTTTAATTACAAAAATGACAGATTTATAAATCTATCAGAACCTAATGCACTTAAACTCACAAATTAGTGTCTAAATTTTTAAATATAAAAATCATGTTATATATCAATCCAAGCATAGTTTGAAAACCTAAGCTAGTTTTCTTATACTTTTGAAATTAAAAAGCTAATATGATACTTCTTCAATTAGATCATATGCTTTTAAGCATTTCAAACATTTAAATGGCACAAAGAAATGATCACCATGGTTAGAAAACTTAAGGCTAAGCTTAGTTTTGGACTATTAATATTGTTGTTCTTATTTGCTTCCTTATTTTTGTATTTATTTCTGTACTTTCCAGGGATTGCAAACTGATTTATAATACAAATAAAAGTATTGGAATTAAGATCTCAGTCTGACTAAAGTTTCTTGGTGCCAAAATACAATTATAGATTGGGATTATGGCACAAGATTTTTTACAGGCATATGGAATGTGGGCCGGATTACTTGATAAATCCACCTGAATTATAGGTTAATATGGCTATTTTAGGGATAGAGTTCTATCTGTATTGAATAAATGAAGGGAAAGTGGGCACTTAAACCTCATGCTTTTCAGCCTGGATTTATATTTTAATTTTTCAAGACCATGCATAAAGTGTTCCCTGGGTAACTTTCAAGACTCATCTTCATCATATTTTGGTTTTAACCTCTCTTGACTTTTTAACCTTATTTGGAAGATAAAATTCCGCACTCTACAACAAAGTGCAACTGATCTCTTTGCCTTGGATCGCAATGAATAAAATTAATACTGTAGTTACTGGTAATAAAATTCTTTGTTGCTTAAGTAAAAAAAAATAATTTACTTCTGCTTGCTTTTTATATTTTTACTTTCTTATTTGTCTAACTAATTGCCATTTCATACTTGGGCTAAATTCCTGATCACTTTCAAAATTAGTGATTTATAAACCAGATAATACTTTTTGTTTGTTGCTTTTGGTGGTTGCTCACAGTTTTGTGAGCCAGGAATTTCAAAAGGGTCCAGCTGTTGGTTGTGCCTACAGTTATTTTCAGGCTTGACTGGGCTGAGCATCTAACATGAATCACTCATGTGATTGGCAGCTGATGTTGTTGGCTGGTTGTTCAACTAGAACAGTCAACTAGAGAGCCTGTGTATAGCTTTTACATATGGTGGCTCACAGAATGGTGGCCTTAGGGTAGTTGAATTTCTTATGTGGTGGCTCAGTACACCACTGTGAGAGGCCCTACAAGTAGGTTGGAAGCTGCATTTCTTTTATGACCTAGCCTTGAAAATTATATAACTTCATTTTTTCTGTGTGCTATTGATCAAAATACATACCCATACAGATTCAAGAGCATAGACCTCAACTCTAGATGAAAGAGGTGTCAAAGACATCGTTGCCATAAGAAAATTCCATACGTATTTATTGTTAAAGCTGAAATCACTTATATGAAATTGACTCAAAATTATGACTTATCCAATCCTAACATTACATCTTGTTATATAGACGTTTTCATTTAGGTCAAGTTTTAAAAATTTTTTTATGTGTGAACTGTTAAATTCATTTAAATTTATTACATAATTTTGTGCACCATAAATTGACAGTTCTTTTTTTTTTTAGTTTATTTGAGAGAGGGAGAGGGAGAGAGAGAGAGAGAGAGAGAGAAAACTTTAACACAAGTGGGGGAGGGGCAGAGAGCGATTGAGGGACACACACACACACACACACACACACAAAGAATCTGAAGCAGGCTCCAGGCTCTTAGCTGTGAGCACAAAGCCCAATGCAGGGCTTGAACACACAAACTGGGAGATCATGACCTAAGCCAATGTCAGATGCTTAACCACCCGAGCCACCCAGGCCCTCCAAATTGATAGTTCTAATCCAAGTAGTAAGTACAATGGAAGATAAGAAATTATGATTCACTTTGTAATATTTTTCCATTTAAGAATATTTATTTTATGACATTTAAACAAAATATCCTCATCCTACTAGAAATAAGGTATTCTTAATTGATTAATAAAACTTTAAGGGCCTCATTACAGATGTTACAAACAAATTTATCAAGGGCACTTCTGTCATCAAGAAAACAGAAGGATGGTGCTTGAACATAAGGTACATCAAATCATACAAGTAACAATGCAAATCAAGTGTTCTATAACCTGGAATACAATGCAGATGCTTCTGAAGAATAAAATGGCAAAGTCAGTTTTAATATTAATGTTCTGATTTGTGGTGATCAGATTAATTTTTTTCAGGGGTAGGATTTTTCCAATGATTTCCAGCAGCCCAGGACTACGTTCTCATGCTACTGGTGAATTACAAGGAATCTTATTTAGAAGTCTATAGCACAACTAGAATCTGTGATTGTCTGTGAAGTAACACTTCTTTGTCTTCACTGATCCTGTCATCTCCCAGACTTCTCTTATATGAGTTTGCTGAATTACTTTTGTTTCTAAAGTACTTTACAAAAGAACTATTTTTTTTGTGATAATTGTAGATTCACATGCCATAATAAGAAATTATGGTTAGATTGCCCTTCACCCAGCTTTTCCCAATGGTAACACCTTGCAATGGTATATATAGTATGATATCACAGTCATGAAATTGACATTGATGTTATCTGGCAACCTGATTCACATTTCACTAGTTTTACATGCATTTATGTGTGTTTGCATTTAGTTCTATGGAAATTTATATCATGTGTAGGTTCATTTATTTAGCAACCTAATCAAGATACAGGAAAGCTGTATCCCTTTGCTGTCCTTTTGTGGTGTGTTGTGTGTGTGCTGTCCTTTTATAATGACACGCTCCTTCCCTTCCCCCATTTGATTACTGTTAGGTTCAATAAATATAAAATTATGTTTTAATAAACATAATTGATGCAACTAAAACAGAGGGAAAAAGATAAGATTTACAGAAACTGCCGAGATTTTTATTTGAAAGTAATCTTGGGGATTATTAATGTAGAGAATTATTGCACTTGTAATCCTGTTGTTCCACAGTTATTACTAAACAAAATGTAGAAAAGGAATAGCAGTTCCCCTTATCAAATGTCTATATGAATACTTGGAACAAACGTTATATATATCATGCTGGGAAATTTAAAGTGTGACCAAATGTTTGCTTTCTGTTTGTTAATTTATATGATCCAAACTCTTTCGATGTACTGTTTTGATAGTATTCATAGAAGATAAACAATCTCACAATTGTATGATAATGAGGATGAAAGAGAAGTTTTAAAGCAATTTCAGCAATCTCAGGATACTTACCACTTTTTTTAACCAAAATGAGGCAAGTGACTATATATTTTCAAAATTTATCTTAAATCCTTGATCAGTAGGTTTTTTCAACAACTTATCCTTTAAAACTGTTTAAACTGAGGCACCTGGGTGGCTCAGTCAATCAAGCCTAGGTCATGATCTCGCCATCCTGAGTTTGAACCCTGCATCAGGCTCCGTGCTGACAGCTCAGAGCCTGGAGCCTGTTTCGGATTCTGTGTCTCCCTCTCTCTCCTTCTGCCCCTCCCGCACTTGTGCTTTCGAGCTCTCGCTCTCTCTCTCTCTCTCTCTCTCTCTCTCAAAAATGAATAAACATTAAAAAAATAAAAATAAAATATATCTATGTTTATACTCAAATTACCTTTATTTGAATGACATAGACTTTTGGTCTATTAATTTCATATGTTTGAATATTTTCCCCCATAGTGGCTTTTTTTTAATTGCAGTATAATTCACATACAATATTATATCAGTTTCAGGTATACAATATAGTGATTCAACAATTCCATTCATTACTCAGTGCTCATCATAATAAGTATACTTTTAATCCCCTTTACCTGTTTCACCCATTCTCTCCCCCACCACCTCCTCTCTGGTAACCACTAGTTTATCTCTTTTTTTCTAACTGTTCATTTATTTTGTTTCTTGAATTTCACATATGAGTGAAATCATGGTATTTGTCCTTCTTGGACAGACTTATTTTGCTTAGCATTATTTCCTCTAGATCCATCATGTTGTTGCATATATATGTTTATATATATAAACATCTTTCTTTATCCATTCATCTATCCATGGACATTAGACTTCTTCCATAATTTGGCTATTATAAATAATGCTACAATAAACATAAGACTGCATATATCTTTTTGAATTGATGTTTTCATTTTCTTTGGGTAAATACCCAAAGTGGAATTTTCTTTGGGCAAATACCCAGGAATAGCATTACTGGATTATAGGGTAATTTGTTTTTTTAATTTTTTGAGGAAAATCCATACTGTTTTCCACAATGGCTATACCAGTTTGGATTCCCATCAACAGTGTGTAAGGGTTCCTTTTTCTCCGCAGCCTTGCCAACACCTGTTGTTTCTTGTGTTTTTGATTTTAGCCATTCTGACAGGTGTGAGGTGATCTTTCATTGTGGTTTTCATTTGCATTTTCCTGGTGACCAGTTGAGCTTCTTTTCATGTATCTGGTGGCCATCTGTATGTCTTCTTCAGAGAAATGTCTGTTCATGTCTTCTTCCCATTTTTAATCGGATTATTTGTTTTATGTTGCTGTTGTTCAGTTGTATAAGTTCTTCATGTATTTTGGATAGTAACCCCTTATCAGAGATGTCATTTGCAAATACCTTCTCCCATTCAGTAGGTGGTCTTTATGTTCTGTTTATCGTTTCCTTTTGTTGTGCAGAAAGTTTTTATTTTGATGTAGTCCCAATAGCTTATTTTTCCTTTTGTTTCTTTTGCCTTAGGGATACATATCTAGGGAAATTTTGCTAACAGCTGATGTCAGAGAAATTACCATTTGTTCTCTCTTCTAGGATTTTTATGGGGTCAGGTCTCACATTTAGGTGTTTAATCCATTTTGAGTTTATTTGTATGTATGATGTAAGAAAGTGGCGCAGTTTCATTCTTTTACACGTAGCTGTCCGGTTTTCCCGCAGTGTTTGTTGAAGAGACTGTCTTTTCCCATTGCATATTGTTGCCTTCTTTAATTGACCATGTACCTGTGGGTTTATTTCTGGGCTACCTATTCTGCTTCATTGATCTCTGTGTCTTTTTTTGTGCTGATACCATACTGTTTTCATTACTAGTAGTTTTGGAGTATATCTTGAAATCTGGGATTGTGATATTTCAATTTTTTTTTCCTCAAAATTGCTTTGGCTATTCAGGGTCTTTGGTGGTTCCACACAAATTTTAAGGTTATTTGTTTTAGTTCTGGGAAAAATTATGTTGGTATTTTGAGAGGGATTGCGTTATATCTGCAGACTGCTTTGGGGGGTATGGACGTTTTAACAGTATTTTTTTCTTCCAATCCATGAGCATGGAATATCATTTCACTTGTTCTTGTGGCCTTCAATTTCATCAGTGTTTTATGGTTTTCAGAATACAGGTCTTTTACTTCACTAAGTTTATTCCTAGGTATTTTATTATTTTTGGTACAATTGTAATAAATGGGATTTTCTTTTTTTTAAATTTTTTTTAACGTTTTATTTATTTTTGAGACAGAGAGAGACAGAGCATGAACGGGGCAGGGGCAGAGAGAGAGGGAGACACAGAATTGGAAGCAGGCTCCAGGCTCTGAGCCATCAGCCAGAGCCCGACGCGGGGCTCGAACTCACGGACCGCGAGATCGTGACCTGAGCTGAAGTCGGACGCTTAACTGACTGAGCCACCCAGGTGCCCCTGGGATTGTTTTCTTAATTTCTCTTTATGCTACTGCATTATTAGTGGATACAAACGCAGTGGATTTCTGTACATTGATTTTGTTTCCTGCTACCTTACTGAATTCATTTGTTTGGTAGATTTTGGTGGACTCTTAAAGAGTTTTCTATATACAGTATCATGTTGTCTTCAAATAGTAAAAGTTTTACTTCTTTCTTGCTGATTTAGATGCCTTTTATTTCTTTTTGTTGTCTGATTGCTGTGGTTAGGGCTTCCAGTACTATGGTGAATAAAAGTGGTGAGAGTAGACGTCCTTGTCTTATTCCTGATCTTAGGGGAAAAGCTCTCACTTTCTCACCATGGAGTGTAATGTTAGCTGTGGTCTTTTCATACATGGCCCTTATTATGTTGACGTATGCTCCTTCTAAACATCCTTTGTTGAGGGTTTTTTTTTCCACGAATGGATGGTTTACTTTGTCAAATGCTTTTCTGTATCTATTGAAATGACTGTATGTTTTTTATTCTTTCTTTTGTTGATGTGTTGTATCACATGGATTAATTTACAAGTATTTAATCACCCTTGCATCCAAGAAATAAATCCTACTTGATCATGGTGAATAACCTTTTAAATGTATTATTGGATTCGGATTGCTAAGTATTTTTTTGAAGATTTTTGTGTCTATGTTCATCAGAGATATTGGCGTGTAGTTCTCTTTTTTTATAGTGTATTTATCAGGTTTTGGTGTCTGTAATGTGGGCATCATAGAATGAATTTGGAAGCTTTCCTTCTTCTCCAATTTTTGGAATAGTTTGAGAAAAAGAGGTATTAGCACTCCTTTAAATGTTTGGTAGGGGTGCCTGGATGGCTCACTGGGTTAAGTGTCCTACTTTGGCTCAGGTCGTGATCTCACTCTTGCGAGTTCGAGCCACGCATTGGGCTCTGTGTTGATAGCCCAGAGCCCGGAGCCTGCTTTTCTCTCTGCCCCTCCCCGCCCCTCCCCCACTTAGCTCTGTCTCTCTCAAAAATAAATAAACATTAAAAAAATTTAAAAAACAAGGGCATCCGGGTGGCTCAGTCCGTTAAGCATCTGACTTTGGCTCAGGTCATGATCTTACAGCTGGTGGGTTAGAGCCCTGCATTGGGCTCTGTGCCAACTCAGAGCCTAGAGCCTGCTTCCAATTTTGTGTTTTCCCCCTCTCTCTTTCTGCCCCTCCCCCACTAGTGCTCTGTCTCTCTCTGTCTTCAAAAAATAAATGAATGCTAAGAAATTTTTTAAAAAATTAAAAATAAATAAACAAAAAAATGTTTGGTGGAAATCATCTGTGAAGCTGTCTTGTCCAGTACTTTTGTTTTTGGGGGGAGATTTTTTTTTTTTTTTTTTTTTGGTGTGGGGGAGATTTTTGATTACTGATTCAATTTCACTGCCGGTAATCTGTCAAATTTTCTATTTTTTCCTGATCCACTTTTGGGAGGTTATATTTTCTAGGAATTTATCCATTTCTTCTAGACTATCCAATTTGTTGGGGTACAATTTTTCATAAGATTCTCTTATAATCCATTGTATTTCTGTAGTGTTGGTTGTGAGTTTTCCTTTTTCCTTTTTTAAGTCTTCTTTCTCTCCTTTTTTTTTTTCTTTTTCTTTTTTTGATGATCTGTCTAAAGGTTTATCAGTTTTGTTGATCTTTTCAAAGAACAAGCTCCTGGTTTCATTTATCTGTTTTAAGTTTCTATTTTGTTTATTTCTGCTCTAATCTTTATTGTTTACTACCTTCCACCGGTTTGGGGTTTTGTTTGTTTTTTTTTCTAGCTGCCTTAGGTGTAAAGTTAGGTCGTTTATTTGAGATTTTTCTTGCTTCTTGAGACAGACCTGTATGGCTATAAACTCCCTTATTAGAACAGTTTTTTCTATATTCCAAAGATTTTGTACCATTGTTTTTTTTTAATTTTCATTTGTTTCTATGTATCTCTTGATTTCCTCTTTGATTTCTTGGTTGACCCATTTATTGTTTATTAGCATTTTATCTAACCATGTATTTGTGTTCTTTCTAAATTTTTACACATAATTAAATTTTTACACAAAATGTACAATTATTGTATCTCGTTGTTGGATTGTTCCCTTTATTGTATGTATTGTCCTTTGTTTCTTGTTATAGTCTTTGGTTTAAGGTCTATTTTGTCCAATATGAGTATGTCTACCCTGGCTTTATTTTCACTTCTAGTTGCATGATAAATGCTTTTCCATCCCTTCACTTCCAATCTGTATGTGTCCTGCATTGTGAAATGAATCTCTTGTAGGCAGCATGTGGATGGGTCTTGCTTTCTTATCCATTCTATCACCCTATGTTTTTTTGATTGGAGCATTCAGTCCACTTACATTCAAATTAATTATTGATAAGTATGTACTTGTTGTCATTTTGTTATTTGTTTTATGGTTGTAGTTCTTTTCTGTTCCTTTCTTCTGTTACTCTCCTCTCGTAGGTTTGCTGGCTTTCCTTAGTGATACACTTGGATTCCTTGCTCCTTATTTTTTGCATATCTATTGCTGGCTTTGATTTGGGGATACCATTAGGTTTATATATAACATCTTATGTATATAATGGTCAAAATTGATGGTTTCTTAAATTTGAACCCACTCTACAAGCACTAAATTTTTACTTTTATCTAAATTTTAGGCATAGTTGTCATACTTTATATCCTTTTATTTTGTGAATTCCTTGACTGATTGTTTGTAAATATACCTAGTTTTACTGCTTTTGTGTGTCTTACTTTTCTTACTCCTATCATGGTCTTCCCTTTCCATTCAAAGAGTCCCCTTTACCATTTCTTGTAAGGCTGGTTTAGTGGCGATGATGTCCTTTAAACTTTGTTTGTCTGGGAAACACTTTATCCCTCTTTCTATTCTGAATGATAGTTTTGCTAGATAGGGTACTCTTGGCTGCAGGTGTTTTCCCTTCAGCACTTTGAGTATATCCTATCATTCCCATCTGACCTGCAAAGTTTCTGCTGTAAAATCAGCAGGTAGCCTTATGGTGTTTCTCTTGTATGTAACTATTTTCTATTGCTGCTTTAGAAATTCTCTCTTTATCAGTATGTTTTGACATTTTATGTTAAATGCCATATGTCTTGGTGCGAACTGCCTTAGGTTGATTTTGTTGAGGGCTCTCTGTGCCTTCTGGATCTGGATTTCTGTTTCTTTCCCCAGATTCGGGAAGTTTTCAGATATTATTTCTTCAAATACATTTTCTTCCCTCTTTTCTCTCTCTTCCTTCTGGGATCCCTATAATATGAATGTTTTTACACTTGATGGTGTCACTGAACTCCCTAAATCTATTTTCTTTTTTTTTCTCTCTCCTGTTCAGCCTGTTACTTTCCATTACCCTGTCTTCCAGGTCACTGATCCCTTCTTCTCCTTCCTTTAATGTACTGTTTATTCCATCTTGTGTATTTTAAATTTCAGTTATTGAGTTCTTCATCTCTGTTTGGTTCTTTTTGTTTTCTATCTCTTTGTTAAGGGTCTCACTGAGGTCATCCACTTTTTTTTATTAGGTGCAGTGAGTATCTTTATGGCCATTACTTTCAATTCTCTGTCAGACATCTCTGTTTCATTGAGATCTCTTGCTGTGATGTTGTCCTATTCTTTCATTTGGGACACATTCCTCTGTATTCTTATTTTGTCTGGTTCTCCATGTCTGTTTCTATGCATTAGAAAAGTCAGCTACATTTTTGCCCTTGAAAGTAGTGGCCTTATGAAGAGGAGGTCCTCTAGTGCTCTGTAAGCCAATGTCCCTTGTTGTTCACCAGAACCTGTACTTCAGGGGTGTCTCCTATGTGTGTTGCCTTCACCCTAATGTTGTGGCTGAATCATGTTTTCCTTCAGTTCAGTCATCTGCAAAGCTGTCTTTGCCGTTTGTGGACAGGGTTTGGTTCCTTTGTTGATAGCGTGCCAGTCTGGGGCTGCCTTGGTCTTGTGTTGGTTCACACCAGGCATTTGCCAGAGCTATGAGTACACCAAACTGCAGGGTGCTCTCTCTGTGTTGTTCTCTGAGCAGCTTCATTGGTGGGTGGGACCTGCTATCAGACTGGAAGCTTGCCTCCAGCTCAGTGCTGGGGCCATAGTCAAACTCATGTGTGTGGTTTTCTTCCTCTTTGCCTGGAGCAGGAGTTATTTTGGGGTGCTACTCAGCCGATTGGGGCTGCTTGCACACCGTCATTCTTGTGCCACTTTGGATAGACTCATGATGAGGCTGGGTTGCAGGGGGTAGGTTCACAGAAGAGCTCGGGGATAGGGTGTGCTGTTAGCAAGGCAGATGGAGAGTGTTAGTGCTGTTCTGTTTCCCTTAGTTGTCCCTGTAATCTAGGTTGGTAGAGAGGGGGTGGGAAATGGCATTAATCTGTTCTTTTGTTCCAGGACATGCTCTAAGATTAGTAAACAAATCTCTCTCTGGTATACCTTAGGCATTTTTAAACTGCTGCTTCTATGTTGTATCTTGGTGGGGTTGTTTGTTATGCTGTCTTTTTCAGGGTGGGGACTCAGTTTCCTTTGATCCTGGGCTCTCCAGGGCCAAGTCAGCTGAGGTGTTAAGCCTCACTGGCTATAAGAATTTACAAAGTTAAACCCCTCTGGTTTTCAAATCCAAATGTTATGGGGATTTGTATTCCCAGTGCAGGTCCCCACGCCTGATGTGCGGGGTCTGTTTCTCTCCCCTCTCTGTGCCTGTAGCATCCTTCCCTCCCACGGACAGTCCTGTAGGTCAGTTCGGGTCCAGACCACATCTCTGTTCTTCTTCTCCTCTGTGATGTAATCTTTTCTTTATGTTTTTCTTTCTAAAAATTTTTTTATTTACATTTATTTATTTTTTGATAGACAGAGACAGAGCACAAGTGGGGAAGGGTCAGAGATAGAAGGAGACACAGAATCCGAAGCAGGCTACAGACTCCTAGCTGTCAACACAGAGCCCGACAAGGGGCTAAAACTCACAAACCACAAGATCATGACCTGAGCCGAAGTCGGACGCTTAACCGACTGAGCCACCCAGGCGCCCCTCTTTATGTTTTTCTGCAGTCTTGCCAGTCTTCAGGTCATTTTTCTGGGTTATATACACCGATAGGGGTGTTATCTAGGTGTACCTATGGAACAAGGTGAACCTAGGCTCCTCCTACTCCACCATCTTTTAACAAAAACTAAAATTTTCTAATTCATGAGCTGCAATATTATCTACTCTATGTCCATCATCTATTTCATTGAAAACTATAGGGACTATCTGTTCTTCTATAAATCCAACTTTTGTTGTAGTCCTTAAATCTTATTATTTAAAAAAAAATGTGATGAATTTATTCATTGCTTGGATGTGTTAAAATAATTTTTAAAACACTTAAGATATAGGTGAATAATCAAGTGTAGTGGAACACTTTATCTTTAACACTTTAGACAAAACTGAAACTTATTTTCAGACATGCTAAGAGTTTGTTCCACAATTCAAACATTAACACAGAATCTTTCTCCCACACTGTCTAGTATAGGTAATATTCATCAGGCTTTCTCAGTGAAGAGAGCAATGAGTTGATTTATATTCTGGTGCAATCTTAATCTGAGTATCTGTTCAAAAATATTATGAATAAATATATTTTCCTGTGGTTAGAGCTGGACCTTCAGAAAGTAATCCTGTTCAGAACTTAAACTCCAAAACACATTTACAGATAGTGATAACATATTTTTGTGTCACAGCAATTTCAAAGTATAAATACTTACTTACATACATACATACATACATACAATGTGTTCCACACTTTAGATTCTTTCTCAGCCTAACAGTTGTGCTCGTATGTGCTTCCTGAGAATGAAAACTGAACTATCACACTTGTATTCCTCAAGAAGAAGCATTTTTGGAGGCTAGGAATATTAGATTCTAAAAATACATAAATACATATTTTTAAACTTTCTGAAATGAACAATTTGAGAGAAAATAACTTCTGTACTTTTTGACATGATGAAGGGTGTATTAGAAAAGTTTACCTTAAATGCTACCCACCAATCAAACAGCTCTTTCATTTACAAACCAAATAACTTGTCTGAAAATGACTAGAAATATTTCCCTAAACCTTCAGTTTTGCTAGATCTTGGCTTAGCTTTTCTTTGCTTTTTTATTTTAGTCTGTCTCACCAGTGTCAATGTTCTGATTAGTTTCCACTGCTATGAAATAAAAGTGATCCACATGTCATCTGTTAGATATGATACTTTTATATGCTGTTCTTATTTTCAGACTTCACACAAGTTAAAAATTGTCCAGGAGAGAGAATTCCTTTTCAGTTCAATATTGGTCAAGTACAAACATGTTGTACACATAATAAATTCTGTTGATACTCTTTGGTAAAGTATAAACTTCCAGTTTCAGGGTTTTTTTTTTTAAGTTGTGGTCATGATACAAATTTATAGTTTCATTTTTGCAGTTATGCAGGCTTTGAATTATTAAAGCCACCCTGAATGTTTTGTGGAACTACTGTTTACATGCGGCAGTTTAGTTTGTACACAGATTAACAATAAACCAATCTGTAAACCCTTCTTTGTATATAATTTCTGAGCTTCCTTCTTCCTGCATTGCTGGAAAATATTTTAAATGTATTTATGACATACATAGTATCCAAAGAATAATATCCTTGGCCAGATTTTTAAAAATTACATTGATTTTGAGACTTCTCACACAACAGAAAACTTTTTAACTGAGGCAAGTATGATAGCTTAGTGTCATTCAAGATATACCAATAGAAAACGTGAGCGTCATAAATGTTAAGTGCCAAAGTGGTTAAAATCATACCGATTACACTTCACATGGAAAACCACCTCAATTTACATTTTACTAGAAGCAGGAAAAACTGTATCCATGTCTTTTCATTTATTCAACTTAAAGTTCTTCACATTGAAAATGCTACTTATTTGCCTCTTGGAATGACGTATTTGTTAGCAGTATGGGAAACTAGCGAGGAGGGTATAACATCAGAATTTAAGGTCTTTCATCGTTTAAATTTACTCTGTGAAACACTTCTGCTTCTGCATGCAGATGGGCTAATGGTGCTGCGACTGTCATTAACCCAGAGTCATTTCCAAAATGCTATACTGAGAGATTATTTTCTGTGATTATAGTCTTGGGCTTTCAGTTGCATGGCCTATTTTTGAGCATAAAGTCATTTTCTTTTTTGTCTCTTAGCAAAACACAAAGATTTTGCTAAAATGAATTAACTCTGTGGTTGATTGCCTCCCAACTGTATTCTCTCAACTGCAGCTACTGTCTTTGCAAAGCACAAGGCATTGCTCTAGGTCATGCCCCAGTAAGTCACTGACATATCTTTAAACGTGCTTGCTTCCATCAGTTCGTTGGGTGGCACGGCTCTGTTCCTCATTGATTTTCACACAACCGGCCTAGCAAATCTGAATTCAAATAAGCAGCACTTTGGTGCTGATGAACTCGCTATTCTGCAACACTTCCATTTCATGCTAAGAACAGAGTGTGGATGGCACTGGGAAAATGGAATCTGAATAAGATTTCAGACATTGATGTTCTATATTTCATTGGAATTTGTACCTTGGCTCTTTAAATCTTAGCCTCATCAGGGAATAGATGCCTTACTCATCTATCTATATAAATCTGTGTTACATTTATCTTCATATCTAATCACTTCACCTGAAACTTTCTTGTATCCCTATATCTGAGTTTTTTTCAGACTCACTGCTGCTTGTCGCCCAGGTGTGAAAGCTGGGAGCTATATTTACTTCCTTTTTCATTCTTAACACCCCTACCCTGTCACTAGTAAGTCCTGTTTAACTTCTTGTGTTCCTCCAATTACTCTTTCCTTACCTCACTGCATTTTACCCCTTCAGTGACTTCCTGTTTTAGTCAGTAAAAGCTGAAGTCCTTACATGACCCACATGGAGGAAAATAGAGGATGATACAGTGGTAAGCTCAGGGAATTTGTGACACGGGACATTTCCAAAGAAAGTAATCTGAAATGGACACAATATTTTGTATATAAATCTATTGTACACAATTAAAAATGCCTTTCATTATAATCTTCCTGTGGATAGCTTTTCTTTGTGTCATCTCTGCCTATGGAGCCATGTACATCCAGGGTATATTGCCCATAATTCCGAGAATCTTCGCGGAAAATTAGAATTTTTAGATTCTTTGCAGTTCCTTCTATATTAACTTTTATTCTCATTTCAGCTTAATATTGTCTCATGGATTTTCATTCTAATTTCATACATGCCATATCTTATAGAATGGCGAATGTTTTCCTGTCATTTTTTCTGGATACAGCAGGAGAATATTTTCAGAAGTGTTTACTTTCCATAAATCTTCAGGATGATTTCACGGTCCTCCTCCCCCGCTCCCTTATTTTTTGTTGTTCAGCAACCATGAGCATTTTTTCCGTGCTTTGCTCATTCTTAAAATGAGGTGAGCTCCCACAAGATTTGGTTTTGGTTAGGAGATAAGTGGTTGGAATGCACTTGCCTCAGATCTTTGTTGTTTTGGTGATGGTCACGGATCCCTTCGGACCCACAGCTGGAGTTTAGGTTGACTTGTTCATCCGTTAGTCTAATACTTGATTTCCGGAAAATATTCTCTTCCAAAACTGTCCTAGTTCTATGAATCTAAAAAAGACACTAAAAACAAACAAAACGTTCTATTCTCTACACTCAGTGTCATTAGGGTTGTACTTTCTTGGCCATATCATACTTTACCTTCTGGAATCATTTATCCCAGGAAGTAGGGTAATGCTGGCAACCTCCTCCCATCCCCTTCACCCTTTCTTTACACTCCCCTCTCCCCACCTGGTTTATTCCAGGTCTGTTGACTTCAGCTGTTTCAGAATTGATGTGCAAAGCCAAAAGGAGTTGGAGAAAGAAGAACTCTCTGCCTCAAAAGTAATTAAGACAACCGTCTATTTTTCTCTGACTGATACCAATTTTAGACTTAAGGCAGTAGGTAACTTGCCACTTTGTGAGTCTGTGTCATGAGATTCAACCTGTATATTACTGAAACACAGCTAGTAGTTCCTAAAATCAGTGCTATTTTTTCTATGGACAAGTAAATATTTCACATTTCTGTTAACTTCTCTTTGAGGCTTGGTCTTAAAGTCTCACATTTTCTGTAGCATTTAAAATATAGTAAGCTGAGAAATTTTATGGTTTTGGTCTGGTTCACTTGTTTTGAGATAATTCCAAGAATTTCACTGCAGCCTTCCCTTTCAGACCTCAGTTGTGGGAGTAGAATACTCAGGGTGAGCTTGGTTTCAAATGTGATAGTATGAACTGTGAGGGTTGCAGATGGTTTAGTCATATTGTCTTAAAGGCATTGAATCGGAAACATTTCTTGTCATTAAAATGTATAAAAAAAACGTGAGTTCAACGAATTTAACAGTAATGCTTCTCTAATAGAACATTGCATGTTGTGGCAAAATTGAATGCCATTTCAAGAAGGTAGATATAATCATGATAAAATATTTGGGAGTTGTGTGCTTGACATTTAATATATGCATAAAAATAAGGCATAACTCAATTCAATCACTCGGGCACAGAGATACACTAAGTACTGAACTTAAATTTGAGATCTGCAACTGTATGCTCTGTGTGTAGCCCCTAATAAGGAAGCGTAAAATTGCCAACGGAATAGAGAACATGATTTCTGACCTTAGGAAATTTGCAATTTGATGGATAGTCCGACCTTTTGATGTTATGCAGACCAAATAACTCAATATGTTTTTTAAAAAGTAAAGCCAAACACAGCTGATCCTTGAAATGCTGATTTTTCAGCACAGATCAAAACAGCAATAAACAGAGGAAATGGAATATTTTCCTATGAAGGGTAAATGACTTGAAAGAACTTACACTTTGAAAGTTTCATCAAATCAGTATTTTTTAAATTACTAATCTGCTCATAGAAATTTGCCTTCTATTAGAATCTTGACTGTACTGAACCTAAAGGCCAAAGACTCTCGATACTGTATACATAGCAGACTTATATTAAATGTTTCTTGAATTATAAATAATGGATATATAGTGTTATTAATTAAAAATAAGGGAACATGGTTGACTTGCATTTGAAACTTTTGTCTATTTTAATTTTAGATTTCTTTAAAACTTTGTGAGACTCCTAGGAATGCACAGGTGAATAAACTCTACTTTTTATACATTGATTAAACAACAGGAGACTTGTTAGTACATTAAAAGTCATGCTTTCATTTATCATTAACCTCTTAATGCCTACTAATCTTACTTGCTATTTTCTTACCAGTCAGTAAAATCTGCTATCAGAGATTGCCATGGATCTTTGTTCGTTTTTAATGTTTACTTTGAAAGAGAGAGCACATGAGAGTGGGGTAGGGGCAAAGAGAGAGAATCCCAAGCAGGCTCTGCACTGTGTAGAGCCTGCACTAACAGTGCAGAGCCCAGCTCAGGGCTCGGTCTCAATCATGACTTAAGCCAAAATCAAGAAACTGACTGAGCCACCCAGGCACCCTGCCATGCCATGGATCTTAGTAATGTGGGTTTTTAGCTTAGCAAAAAGGCAGCAGCAATTTTTTTTTTTTTTTTTTTTTTTGATAACAGGCTAAGAATCTGGGACTTAATCTGAGACTTTAGATGCTAGCTTCATCTTATTTGCCCCTCAGGTCAGCTCTCCACTCTTCTGCATTCTATTCCCAAAAGGCTGAAGTGGGAGGACATAACTGGTTTCCAATAGAAGAACCTAGGCGCCAGATTGGAAGGAGTGGGGAGTGGGAGAGAAGTAGCAGGTCCTCTCAGGGCAGCTTTTCCCTGTAACTAATAGCATCCTTTGTTTCTGAGGCCGGGCCTTGGAGGATCTAGAAACAGCCCTGTGATCTGACACCACTAGGTTCTTTCCATGTACCCTGTACACGTGTTTATTAATCCTCTTGGTTAAATCTTTCTAGAAGAATCACAATTTGAATATTCATTCTGTTTTCTATTGGGACCCTGCAAGAAAAGACCTTTCTTATTTTTATGCTGTGTGCTACAGAATCAAAACATCACCTTTCTCAGGAAAGAGTAACATGATGTGATAATTTTGAGAACCTTTAGGAAAATCATTAAAATACCATTAAATCTTTATTTGAATCACTACAAAGCTTTTTTTTCTTTTTCAAAATGAAATGATGAAACAACAAAAGAATTTCTCATGTGTTAAAGTTTTTTTTTTTTTCTTCCTGTCTCTTTCCTGCAAGTGTATTTATCAGAAAGAATGCAACTATCATGCATTATGAAGTAAAATCATTCACTGGGAAATGCTCACAGACATCTAAATTAATGAACTAAATCTGTCACTTTCAAAATGCTAAACTCATTGGATTTTTCAAGAAAATGAAATAAAGACTACTCCCTGAAAAATTTTTAAAAAACGATACATTCAGTTGAAACACAATTGATATTATAAAACCTGTTTTAACAATGCATTGCGGGGACTTTTTACTAGTGTTGTATGTCAGACTGCTTCACAATATTTTTATTCATCATATTTTTATGTTGAGAATGTTATCCATCCTTGAATTCAGGATTTATAAATCATTTTATACTCATGATCTTGAAGTAAACACAGTCCACATTAATCTTTTGGTTACTTGATATTTTCTTAATGCCTGTGCAAGAGACTTTATACATCAAATGTGCTTGCTTATTTCTACCTTAGACTCTTTTTCAAGTAGTTTGCCACGCATCTCTGTATCAGGATTATGAGTGTCTGGTTCACAGACTGTCTTCAATACTTCTTTAGGATTCCCTAAAGCGCATATTACAAAGCTATGCACACCCTACAAATATTTGTTGATAGATTTCAGTGACTAAAGATACTCTGTAGCATATGCTGAATTCTCTGATTATGGAATTTCTAGGTACATAAAGCTAGTTATTTGAATCAAGCTTTAAAAACATGGTATTTTGGCTTTGAAAGAGACTATCTTACCCTTACTCACTAGCCTGTTGGCAGATGTTAAAATGTATATAATATAACCAACATTGTTTTAAGCAGGGTGAGGAATGGAAAAATGAGATACAAATAAATCCATAACTTCAATAAGCTTACCATGGTAGGCACCTCTACACATTTTAGCTTACTCAAATGGAAATGTTTTCTCCATTAGGAGGAGCCTTCCTAGCGTGAGTTGTATTAGGAGTCAGTGCTCTCCTGCCACCATACTAGGGATGAGTAAGCTGGATCTTCCTTCTTTTAATTGCTGGGGAGAGAAGAAGGCATAATCTGCTGAGACTTTGAATCTAAGAATTTAACGCAAAAACACAGGGAGGTTAAGACATTATTTTGGCATTGAGGTTGAGAGATTGAAGCAGTAAAGGTAAAGAGTATATCTTATTCAGACTGTTTCCAGAACCAACCTGAACTGTTTTCCTGTTTCCTAGCATCCTTGTATCCTGCCTATAGCCCAAGCTTGGTTCTACAGGCTTTATTGATTCTGTAAATTCTATTTCTGCTGACGTTATCTAGAGTTGCTGGCAATCAAAAACTGGAGTTGATGAATCAGATAAAAGCTAAAATTTGTATAAAATTTTGAAAGTTAAACATTAATCAGGGGAATACCTGTACGTGAAATAATGGTTGAATGTGGGCTCTAGTTTTCCTGAAAGATCCCATGGAAGAGAAGACCTACCTGTTGGAACTTGATGAAAAAGTAGACTTTGAATAAGTAGGAATGAGAAAGAGAGTTCCCTTCATGTAAGTAACATTGCCAACACCAATGGATTGAGGAATGAATGGGATTATGTGGGGGCAGTGCCATTTTTCCAGAATGAAATAAGTTTTCATTCTTTTAAATTTCACTAGAATTTTCTTATATACATAAGAATTTTCTTACATATATATTATTTACATAGAATACCCAAATTTGTCAAAAGTCTGGTAATAGTATGGATTATAGTTTATATGTTTACATAAATATCAATAGATTCTTAAATAAGCTTGCATGTAAATGACACATACACGTGTTTATTTTTGAACGCTTTCTTACTTAAAATTGGACCCAACCATTTGAACTCTTTAATTTCCTAAATTCACAGCTGCTGCCAGTGTTCTTGCCTTAATTGATGGCAATGACAAGAGGCAGGTACAGGTACTTAAGACATACTCTGAGTCAGCCAACTCTGAACCTTCAGCCCATGGCCAGATCAAGAATATCTCAGTGATGTTAAATAAATATTAAATCAAATGTAAATTTAAGTATATCAGGTTGAGTACAAACAACAGAAATTTAAGGTCCAAACTGCCCCCTTTTTATTTAAAGAGGTGTTTTTATTTTTTCTATCTCTATTTATGTTTCTCAGTTTCAAAAACATGATAAGCATTAAGGCCATTTTAGTCAGTGAATTAGAGTTAAATCTTATAATTTGGTTGAAACTGGCTAAAAATAAACGTTTGTGCTTTAAGACTTAATTGAATTAAGCACAATTTTATTGAGTGTCTTCCCATATGGTTGTCAGTGTCTTAGTAAAAGAAGAGCAATGAATGATAAATAGGAGGAGATCCCAGGCTTCAAGAGGCTTGCATTCTAGAGAAAAAGACATTTTTGTTTGTTTGTTCGTTCCATTCTGGGGGACACAATAGGTTTCGTGCTAAACTATGAATGGGAATTCACCCTCTGTGTTTTAAGTCAACATTTTCTTCCCCATTAAATTGTGGGAAATTCTCAGGCAACGCAACTGCAAAAATATTGCCTCAGGAATATGCCTCTGAAAGATTAATATTTCTCAATTAAAAACTGAGAGGTCAATTACTTTTTATCAGAATCATTAGACATATTTTATAAGTGCTTTCGTGATTCTTCAGGAAGGGGAAAATAATCTTAACTATTAATATAGACTGAATCTAGGAGCACCTTGTCTCTTGAACTTAGAGCTTCCTCTGAATTTACTCTCAATAAATTCTTTATGCAAAGCACTATTTAATAATATCTTTTAACATGTCACATTGTTTTAATGGTAGCAGCTCTTCCATGGCAAGTTTCTCTAAAGGGAAGTACAGTAGACTGAGATTCAAAATTCTTAGTATAACCTTGGTTCTTGTGCTTACCAGCTGTGTAACCTTTTAAAAGTGTAATAAGCACACCCAATTTACCTACATCATACACTTATTGTAGGATTATACACAATAATGAATATAAAATCTCAAATGAAGTGTGAAAAGCTACAAATAGAAGCAATTACATTTTTAAGTTTAAAAAGGATGCTCAGTTGAAAATGGTACAGTATATTTATCATTTAGCAGTTAATTAGTTTCTACTCTTTATTGTCCTTGACTTTACAGAGCTTATATTTTCTTCAGAGAGAAAGACAGTATTATATGTTTACCTTACATACAACAAGATAGTGCCATCGTGCAACAATACTTGGCACAGATTTTTCACAGAAATGTTCAACAAGGAAAGGACTTGTGAAGAGGTAAATTAACTTCAGTCTAACTTGCCAGGATATGTGCCATGACCATGGACTAAGTCAACCTTGAGGAGGGGATCCTTTTTGCATTTGTACCTATTTTCAGTTTGCACAAGAGTCTCTTATGTGTTAGGAGCATCTTGAGTGCTATTTATATCTTAGGAATGAAACTTCAAAATTATCCATTTTTAATTATATTGGCAACAATATAATATTGCCCACAATACAGTTGGTGATCTCTTTATATTAGATTTGTTATTTGAGGCTGAAGAAATTGTTCTGATGATTTTTTCATTATACTTAAGACTGATAAACATAATGTGTCCTGTTTTTGTACTTGGATAAACAACAAAATGATCAAATTGCAATATTTTAACTACAAACATTATTATTTAGCTATTTAAAATTATTAAAACGTGGTGACAAACAAGTATTCTTCTGTTATCAGTATAGTCACTGTGATTCACTATTGATCATCTTAATGGTTAATTTCTTATTACCCCAAACCAATGGCTTCTGATTTGTTACACTGTGTATCTTGAATTATAGTGAATTTCTCTGCTATTGTTCAGGATACATGGGACATCAATAATTACTGCCTGAGAGTTCAATAAACATGAGATAAAACTATCATGAATTAAATAAGCATTTAGTAATAACCATCTAAAGTGAATATATATGGGGCGCCTGGGTGGCTCAGTCGGTTAAGCATCCCACTTCAGCTCAGGTCGTGATCTCGCAGTCGATGAGTTTGAGCCCCAGGTCAGGCTCTGTGCTGACAGCTCAGAGCCCTGAGCCTGCTTGGGATTCTGTCTCCCTCCTCTGTCCATCTCCCTCCCTACTTGTGCTCTCTCTCTCACTCTCTTTCTCTCTCAAAAATAAATAAACATTAAAAACAATTTAAAGTGAAATTACATGTGTGTCCTATATTAAAAATATTTTACATATATATTCATATAAAATTTTGCAGAACACAAAAAAACAATTTATCTTTAAATATTTAATATGTAGAATGTCTTTTCATTGTAAACTGGTCCATTAAAATTTTTTTAAATGATACAGTATTCGACATGGATGTAATTTCCAACACTTTGTGTCTCTTCTTGTAGTGGTTAGAAACACACATTACATAGTCACAGTCACATTCCATTTTGAGTGTATTTTTACTGAAGTAACATGCTGAACTTTAAAACAAAAATAAATATTTTAATCTACTCTTCTTTGCTTTCTCTGCATTATTATTTCATCAAAGCAACTTTTTCGCTCTGAAATCCAGATGAGATATCATAATGGAAAATACCATCAATAATGGAGTATTTTTTTTTTCATGGAAAAGAAAGCAAGGTATTCTAAAATTCTGAGACTTACTTCTCATGTTTGATAATGTGTACCACAGGGCCTCCTCTTGTTGCTGGATAATGTTTCTCATATGTACACTTACATTTTATTTTATTATTTTATTTTTTAAGCTTATTTTTATTTTTGAGAGAGCATGAGCAGGGGAGGGGCAGAAAGAGGGGGACAGAGGATCCAAAGTGGGCTTTGCACTAACAGCAATGAGCCCAATGCAGGGCTCGGACCCACAAACCATGAGATCACAACCTGAATTGAAGTCAGATGCTCAACTGACTGAGCCACCCAGGTGCCCCCACACTTACACTTTAGTATGGGAAGAGTCACAGAAAGGCATAATAGCAACCAGTTGAAATATTTAAACAAGCAGTCCAACTCATATTTAACCAGTTTTTAATTGTTAGGACAAAATACATTCTTTTGGTTATTTTTCATAGATTGCTAGATTTTGTTCATAAATAAAAAATAATTATTGTCATTTGCGGGAATAGTAATACTCCTTGAAGAACATACAAAATAATTTTTCTGATGAATTTTGCATGAATATAGTGAAAAGATATGCTGGAGATTTGAGTTCCAGTAACACACATCCATGTCATGAAAAGTAAGAATGACTTTTCACAACCCAATGGGGAAAAAAAAAAGATGATTTTATAAACCTTGCATAGGACAAAGCCTTTTTGCATGATGGAGTTCATGATCTTCTGGGAAGAAATTAACTCTCCTGGTGAATAGCTTAAGCAAATATATGATGAATTTTAATGGTAATAAAACTTTTTTAGAAAACTACTCACCTAATTCATTCTCAGTTGACTATGAAACATTAAATATCTTTAAAAATGCATTCATTTTTTTGTATGAAGTTTAACAGTTATTCTGTAATTTGAGTAATTATTGAATTACTGAATATTAAGTAATTTTCCTCAAAATACCTCTACCAAAAGTGAATCTTTGAATTGGTTTTAGTGGTGTTTTTTTTTTTCAGCAGTTTTAGGTTTATAGTAAAATTGAAAGGAAGATACAGAAATCTTTATGTCCCCTGTGCCCCACCCCCACCCCATGCATAGACTCTCTCATTATCAATATCTACCACCAGATGGTACGTTTGATATACTCCATGAACCTTCACTGACACATCACAGTCACCCAAAGCCCATAGTTTACATTAGAGTTCACTCTTGATGTTGTATATTTGAGTTTAGACAAATGTATCCATCATTAAAGTATCATTCAGAGTATTTTTATTGTCCTGCAAATTCTCTGTGATCTTCCTATTTATCCCTCCCACTACCTGCAACCCCTGGCAATGATCGTTTTTTTTGTTTGTTTGTTTGTTTGTTTGTTGTTTGTTTTACTGTCTCCATAGTTCTACTTTTTCCAGAATGTCATATAGTTGGAATCATACATTGTGTTAGCCTTTTCAGATTGACTTCTTTTACTTACTAATGTAAGTTTCTTCTGTATTTTCATGTCTTGATCACTCATTTCCTTTTAGCACTGAGTGATATTCCATTGTCTGGCTGTATAATAATTTTCTTACTCATTTACCTCCCAAAGGACATCTTTCTCACTCCAAGATTTGACAATTATGAATAAAGCTACCATTTGCTTCCATGTGTAGGTTTGGTGTGGGCATACATTTTCTACTCCTTTGATGAATACCACGGAGTATAATTTCTGGGTCATATGGTAAGAGTGTGATTAGTTTTGTAAGAAACCGCCAAACTGTCTTCCAAAGTAGCTGTGTAGGTTTTGCATTCCCACAATTAGTGAATGAGAGTTCAAATACTTTGATGTGTTTTAGATTTGGCTACTGTGATAGGTATGTGGTGGTATCTCATTGTTTTAATTTGCATTTCCCAGATGATTTGCAGGGCATCTTTCAATTTCTTATTTGCCATCTGTATGTTTTCTTTTGTAGGGTGTCTATTAAGGTCTTCGACCCATTTTTAATCAGGTCATTTGTTTTCTTATTGAGTTTTAGGAATTTCTGTATAACATGGATATCAGCCTTTTATGAGATGTCTTTTACAACAATTTTCTTCCAGATTATGGTTTGTCTACTCATCTCTTGACATTGTCTTTCGAAGAACAGAAGTTCTTAAATATTAATGAAGTCCAGTTTATCAATTTTTTCTTTCATGGGTCATGCCCTTGGTATTGTATATAAAAACTCATCACCATGTCCGAGGTCATCTAGGTTTCTTTCTATGTTATCATCTAGGAGTTTTATGGTTTTGCATCTTATACTTAGGTCTATGATCCATTTTGAGTTAATTTTTAAATATTTTTTTCTTTTAGAGATAGAGTATGTGAGCAGGGGAGAGGGGCAGGGAGAGAGAGAAAATCCATGCTCAGCACAGAACCTGTTGTGGGATTTGATTTCATGGCTCCGGGATCATGATCTGAGCCAAAATCAAGAGTCAGGTGCTCAACCACCTGAGCCAACCAGACACCCTTCGAGTTAATTTTTATGAAGCATGTAACTTCTATGTCTGTCTATATATATATATATATAGTATGAGGATGCCCAGGTGTTCCAGTACTATTTGTTGAAGGTATTATCTTTGCTTTATTGTATTGCCTTTGCTCTTTTGCAAAAGGTAGTTGATTGTATTTTTGGGTACCTGTTTCTAGGTGTGCTATTCTGTTCCATTGATTCTAAGATTAATTGCAGCTTTATAGTAAGTCATTATGTCAGATAGTGTTAGTCATTCAACTTTGATCTTCTCCTTCAATATTGTATTGAAAATCTAGGTTTTTTGCCTCTTCATATAACCTTTAGAATCAGTTTGCTGATATCCACAAAATAACTTCCTGGAACTTGTTAATGGTTTTGGCAATAAATTATGCTGAAGAAATACTCAAAAGGGTCAAGTTAATGAGAGAAAAGATCAATTATTCCAGTAACTCAGAATTCAAATCTAGTAATATATAAATTATTATTGAACTTTTTAAATTAAACGTACCTGCCTAGTGAATTAGTGAATTGCTCAAAATTGAGACAAAATTTCCTCATGAACTTATCAGGTGCATGTAACCAGAAGACTGTATCCTCCATTTGTTTTAAATAATATCTGTTAAGGAATTTAGGATGGTAGGAAGGAGATAAGAAATATAATAGAAAGAATTTCAGAATGTTTATACTATATTCGAGATGTATAGAAAAAGAGAAATATAACAAATGTGAAAAATTAATCCACCAGAGAAAAGAAGCCTTCTAATGATCAGGAATATAATTTAGTATAAGATGTTAAAATATTTGTATGTTGTTGATGTTAGGATTCCTCAGTGTATAGCATTTTAGTTAACATAGAAAAAATGCGCTAGCAAAATGAAAAGCCTGTGTTGGAAGTGTAACATGATTGGTTTGTATATGTATTAAGTTTTGGGCAGAATTTGTATGAAGAAAAGACCTCTGGTAGGTTTATCATTTATTTTAAAAATTTATTTACAGATTTTTAAAAAAAGCTACAGTTCAAAATCTGGTTCTGTTTTATACTTTTCAGTTGAGCATGAAAAGTTGTTATATTTTATAAACCTGGCGGATTTTAGTGGTAATTTTTATTTGAACAATGGATTATGTTTGGGTCTCATTTAAAAATTTAAACACTTTCCAATGTTTTAAATTACATGTATAAATTTAATATTCAGTTTAAATAGTTCAGTTTTTTTAAATCTGCATACTTAAATGATCATAAGTATATTACACTTAAATGGAATGAAGCTTAAAGTCTCTTTAATATTTCAAAATTGAATGTAAATATTTTTTTAATAATCACACATCTAAATTACTTTATTACATATGTAACTTGAAGTTAAGAATTCTAATTCTTGTCAGGAAAAAAAATTGAATATTTGGAAGGGACATAAAAAATTACTGGGTATGAAGTTCTGGCAATGTTAACTAGAATCACAGCATTATAGGATTTTGTGGAGGGGTGCGCTTTTGATTGGCGTACAACTTGGTAGAGATAGAAGTTAAATTGTAGAAACTGATAACAATGTAAGTTTGTTGATCACAGAAATACAAATCATTCCTGCAAATGACAATACAAATGAATTTGCCACATAGATAATCTAAATCTCTGCAAGTCAAATTTTCATTTGAACTCGTTTTAACATCTTATGGGCTCTTTTGGCAATTAATATGTTAAATATAATCTTTGATAGTAGTCATTTTATAGTTTTATGAGAGTCATGGTTTTACTCTTGAAAATTCCACTTTAACACTTTAATAGGCCGACACACTAACAGTCTAATATTTGACATAAAATACCAAAAAAAAGAAA
The DNA here is from genome assembly GCF_018350195.1 of Panthera tigris. Taxonomy (NCBI): domain Eukaryota; kingdom Metazoa; phylum Chordata; class Mammalia; order Carnivora; family Felidae; genus Panthera; species Panthera tigris. The sequence continues at coordinate 87,506,857 of NC_056663.1, forward strand.
AAAAATGAGGAACGATGTCTTTCTTAATGCACAACTATGAATTCCAGTGTTTTACTTAAATTTTACTGTAGGTAGTTACCCTCCCAGAGCTGGAAGGTAGATACACACTAAAAGAATACAAAGCATTCCAGATAAATCATGTGCCACCAGAAATTTCTGCCTAGTAGGAGAAGCTGCAAGTATCCCTAAATTGTTCTCATCTCTGCAACTATCATGTTAAGCCCCTTTTTAGAGTTATAGTATCCTGAGCTAAAAAATCTTGCCTTATTTCTGCCACCTCATGGCACTTTCTCCTCAGTCTTCAACTTTCATCGAAGTTACTCACTTGACGGGATTATACATTGTGTCTTCTCTTAAAGGACATAAATGTCTAAGTCTAAACACCTTATAACCTGATAAAATTCTAAATTCTTCTATATTTTCAGGACCGTTAAACTTCTAAGGCTATTTAAAATACTATGTAATTGATTTATAGGTATTTTTACACAAGTTTTTTTCTATTAGGTTCAATTTACTAACAAATTGAATTCTTAATAAACACAGACATTTTTACAAATATTTGACAGAAAAATAATTTTATATCTCTAGATATAACTACAGTTAAACTATATGGTTTAGATAAGAGTCTTTGAGGAGTAAATTACATAAATATTTGCATGTTTTATAAAAATTTTCATACTTGTGGATAGCAGAAGGCTGATGGGTGGGGGAAATGGGTAAAATAGGTAAAAACGATTAAGAGTACACTTATCTGATGAGCACTGATTAATGTATGAATTAAATAAATTTTAACATACATTTTAGTTTACAACTTTTAGCCAAATAGTATGAATGAAATCACAGCTTGCGTAAGAAAAAATGGAAAGTTCATAGGATATATTTAAGATATTTTACATTTTTATTTCCCATCAACTCAGGAGATTATCATGAATGTTTACAAAAACCAGTACTTGACCTTGAGAGGTGACTTATACCCTTAATTTAAGCCTAGAAATGACACCTTTGTTCAGCATAGGTTTGGAAATCACATAGCACTCCAAAGGTCCTTTGCCTAGGGGACCTTCAGGGCAATTGCACTGGTTTGAAACAATAATGAGCTCTCTATGAGGCTGACTATGGAAACTTATCTGTCATTCTGACATGTTAGAAGAAATCTACTGGAAATGTTGGTGGCAAGAACATGAAATGGACTTGTTGCGATATAAGATATCCAAAAGGAGATACATTTAAAGACATCCCATTAATCAAACTGACAATGGAAAGCCCAAACAGAGAAAAGAGTACAGATGTCTTACTAAAGTATGGCTCATTAATTTTTCTTTTTTCCCCTTTCCTTCTCCATACTTTCTATTGCAACATTGCTTGATTCTGAATATAGTCAGTTTCATGGGGATGATTTAAAGCCTGGTAGTTACATTACATAGTAATTTATTTCAGAAATATAAATATTAAAAAAAAAAAACAAACCTCAATCTCACCCTTGAGATTTAAACTTCTGTTTCCTAACCTAGGATTAAAAATAGCTTGTAAGGAAATGTTAGGTTGGAGATCTGTAAGAGTTTCCACAAACCAGTGGAATCCAAATTGTTAATGAAACAAATGGTTTGTAAAAGATGTCATACTGTGGTAGAGCCCCTCCCTAAGGAATATGGTAAAAACCTCAAGACAAGGGAAGGCAATCTGGTTATGTGCATGTATGTGACATCCCTCACAACTCTGTAACATAGACCGCCCAGACTGTATGTCTCTATGTTACCATGTATGGGAGACGAAGTAGAAATTGTATAAAATGCTACACTCTGCTGCACTCAGGGCTCAGTTTTTTGGATATGAGCTCACTGAGCCGGTGTCGGCACAAATAAAGTTGCTTCCTAGAAAGAAAAGACTTTGTGTGACAACTCTCTGTGAAAACCTCAGTCCTGTTACAATACCAAATGTTAAAGTACTCACTCTAGCATTCGCCATAGCTAAAGTCTAAACATTTTAATTTTAATTAATTAATTAATTAATTAATTTAATTTTATATTTAATTTTTAAAAACACCTTAAAAACTTATTTTTAAAAATTTTATTATAATCAGTAAATTAAACAAGTATTACTCATGAAGTATGAATATGAAGAATTTTTATTAGCTTTTTCTGCTGATACTTTATTTGTAGTTCTAGTTCTTCCTCAAACAAGATAAAAAGAGTACCTTGTTTTTCTTGTATTCACAAGAATTACGCATAACAAAATTACTTGGTCACTTAGACTTAAAGAAATCAGAGTGTTGGGAAGTTAACATGCCTGGTCCAGTGCAATAGCAATACAAATTCAAGTCTTGGAGTCCCTGCTTCTTGAGCTAAGTCAAGTTGTAATAAGACAAGCTGGCAAGGTCAGGCTCTTCTCACTCTGTCAGTTCCAAGCTCTCTGCTTATATAGCCTTGACTTCTGATCCTTGAAAGGGAAGGAAGGAGAACAGAAAAGGGACGGGAGCAGTAATATTTACTTGGCACCATGATGGCATTATCCTTTTCTGAACATTGTAGACTCTCATCAGTTGCTGTCATTTTTCTTTTGAAAATGTTCCCATCTGCCGTCCCCCAATTTCAATGGATTAGTCCACTATGATGTTTTCCACAGGGTAAATATTTTGTCTAGTTTCTTATGTGTTTTTCAATGGCTATACATCCAGTGTTGATTTTATCTTATTTTTGTTAAGTCTGTTTTGTTTGGTGTTTTTGTTTTGTTTTGTTTTTAATGTTCTCCATATGGTTTTCGTGGGGGTATCCACCATGATCCCATACCAATTCTCATCTAATTAAAGTCCATATTTGGTCCAAGGAAACACTAGTTCTCACTCCTAGAAAGTTTTGGAAATGAAATTCTCCTAAAAATGTGGCTCATGTTCTATGACAAAGATTCTCTGCCAGCCCTTCTGTCCCGTCAAATTTCTAAAGAATGACTCAGACACTAGTTCACTTATCACCTCACAAATAGTAGAGGACGTTGACCAAGATTTTACTGAATACCTTTGAAGCCCTTTCGCTAGACTTGAGTTCAAGGGGTAGCAAACTCTGTATTCTTCTTTGGAAATGGTGAGACTCTAGAGAAACTCTTTTCAAATAAATCCTCTTTGAGGGTCATCTTAACTTTCTAGCCACTTTTTGCCAGAAATGTATAGTTGACTAACACATGGCTGTTAGTCACATGAAATCGGGCTGGCCCAATTTCAGTATACACCCTGCATTTGGGCCTCAAATTTTACTTTGGAAACTTAGCAATAGTCTCAGCAAGAGATATAGTCAGATGTGGTCAACAAGCAATAGTCTCAGACTAAGAGAATTACATTTTAAAATCTAGGCAGAGGTAACTTTAAGAGACCAAACAAATACGGATAGTCCTTAGGTACATTTCTTCCCACCTCTGACACTTTAACAGAGTTGACTAAATAGAAGAATAGTGGATTATCAACTATTAAGATCATTCTTCCACTGGGGACCTTCCATTGCTACATAGATATAAAGATGTTTCCTGCTCCTCATTTCAAAGATCAAGTTCTATTAGAACATTTGTGATGATGCATACAGTCCAACTTCATCTGGTTTAAGTATGCCTCTGGGGATTGGAGGAAGCCTAGAGGTTCTAGTGTGCTCTCCTACTCCACCAATTATTTTTTCTTAACAAACCCTATTTTATATTTGTACTAGCTGGATGTATACACCATTTGCATGAGAATTGGCAACACTGAAAGGACAGATACCACTTTGTCCCCTGTATTATATGTTCTTAGAAGTGGCAATGTTTAACTGGCTTAGCTCGGAAATGAGAAACATTCCTTCTTAGGGACAGTGGCTATAGGGAGACTATAAAAAAGTGTCAGAACTGCTGAGAGAGGCACTTTATATGCCATGGGTGGGGGCAGGGGGCGGTCACGATATTATTTCATAGCCCAGGACCAAGCCAGGTGGCCAGTGTTTAGAAGACCTGAACTCCATGAGTAACCATGGACTCTAGAAGCCCCAGAGCCTATGGTGGCTATTCATCTATAATTCCAGAACTGGAAGAAGTGGTACTAAGCCACTATAGGCCCCAAACAAGCAAGCCTTTCTAAAGTGAAGTAGATATGTCACAAAAAGAAATCATGGATAATTGGACCAGTGAAAAGGAGGCTAGATTTTGCAGAGTCTGGGGGAACCCTGCATGAATGATAATGTGTTGTATCTAAAAATTAGAAGATCATACAGTTATAAGGATGAGTCGTCTTGGCTGTTGTTGCAGACTTCTCCTAAGATCAAAGGGACAAACAGACCTACTTGAAATAGATCTTACCAGCTCATGAAAACAAAACCAAAGCAAACTTGGAATTTTGTTGTTGTTGTTTTTGGCTATTTCTAGGGAGCAAAAACCCAAACCAATTGATTGAATATAAATTCAGACTTAAGAGAATTATATTCACAGAATAAACTAGACCAATTCTAAGACCTAGTTCACACAATCTGAACTCCCCAAAAGAAGAAGTTCAAATTCCTAAACTTATTGGATACCAGAACTAACATGGCTATTGTTTTGGCTTTTGTTTTTTGATGGACTTGCTATTTTTTTATGTTGGCCCACATAACCTGATAGGGCTATCCAGGGTGTGTGAATGTATGTTCTTGTTGATTAGATAAATTCATTTGTAGCCCTGTTATTGGATCCCGTAACAATCAGTTACATGTATGGCCAAGAAAATCTTGAATACCTAAAGCTGGCCAGAATTGTACAATGGGAACACTGTTCTTATGTTAAGAAGAGAACATGAATTTAGTACTTTCATGTAAGATTCAAAACACAGATAGAGATAGTATGAAATGCTATCTTCTGCTTTAATAGCTTGTGTGGCTGGTAAAAGTTACTGATACTATAAGCCACAGAGGAAGTAGTCACAATTGTTCCCTCTGTGCCTGATATCACTGCAAATTGCTGATGCTACTGGCAGTTGGCATGCTGTTCATAATATTCCTAATGCTCTTTTTTATTTATTTTTTGAAATGTTTATTTATTTCGAGATAGAGCGAGTCAGGGAGGGACAGAGAGAGAGAATCCAAGCAGGCTCTGCACTGTCAGTGCAGAGCTGGACATGGGGCTTGACTCATGAACCACAAGATCATGACCTGAGCTGAAATCAAGAGTCGGATGCTTAATTGACAGAGCCACCGAGGTGCCCCCTAATGCTCTTTTATTTAAAAATACCTTTCCTGGGGTGCCTGGGTGGCTCAGTCGGTTAAGCGGCCGACTTCGGCTCAAGTCATGATCTCGCGGTCCGTGAGTTTGAGCCCCGCGTTGGGCTCTGTGCTGACAGCTCAGAGCCTGGAGCCTGTTTCAGATTCTGTGTCTCCCTCTCTCTCTCTGACCCTCCCCTGTTCATGCTCTGTCTCTCTCTGTCTCAAAAATAAATAAACGTTAAGAAAAAAAATTTTTTTAAATAAATAAATAAATAAATAAATAAAAATAAAATAAAAATACCTCCTGAAATACAATTGCGTCCGTTTGTTTTTATCTGGAAAGGCATTCAATACACTTATATGACTTGATATCCCAAACTATGTTATTTGCTTGTTGGACCAACTCTAAAATTCTGCAAGTTGAGTGAAATTTAACTATTGTATTACATTGATGATATATTGTAATCTTAGAAATGCTGATAAAAATGCCTTCATTACATTTCAAGCCATTCAAGCTAGCTGACTATATATGGGTCATGAATGGGGTCAATATCTAAGGCTCTGGATCTCAGTGATTGCTCAGAGCCCAGGAGGACAGTCCACATCTTCCTATTGAAAAACAAAAAACAAAAAAAACCTACACCCGTAACCACTAACTGCAAAGACAGAGGCTTGGTCCTGGATTGGACTTTTATAATTTGAAAACTGTACACCCTGCAGACCCAGGCATTTTACTAAACTCTCTCTACTAACTCAACAAATAAATTTGAATGAGTGCCCACAACAAGGAACCTTGAAACAATCTTGAGAACAATGAAAGAAAGTCTTCTCTGGAGCCATGTATTTCCTTCGGAATCCATAAAATTACAGGTGTTTGCGACCATGAATTTCTAGTGTTTGGTCACAAAAATTTCAGAACTACTTGGTGTCTTTGGCATGGATACTCACCTCTACTTTAAGTTTTGGAGTACACCTCTCCTCCCCCAAACCTACTGTTCTGTGGTATGCGTACATCTGCAATTAGGCCCTAATAGAGAGAAATAATTTCTCTGATACAAAGCCAGGAGTTCCAGGAGTTTTACCCAGTATTTCAACTCTTTAACGTGCTCTCTTTCAATCAAAATCACATAAGCTGCACAAGTCCCAGAGTTTCATTGTAAAATGGAAATTGCACCTCGGGTCAAGGGACAGCCTCCAGGCATTTGAATCTACACAAGACACATGGGAAGATAATAAAATGAAAACTAAGAAAAAAAAATCGAACCAAATCTACAGGGGCTGTAATGTAGATAATTGTCTTTATAATATATTTATGAGAATAAGTAAATGCTTGCTTATTGGGGACCTCATGTAGAGACTTGCTGCCCAACGAAACATAAGCTATAATTTTCTTACTGTATAGAAGTAAGTAATTCTGAAAATTTTGGCTGGGTAATTCTGAAAATTTCGGAAACTAAAAATAACCAATTGTAAATCTTACAACGAAAAAACACAATAACTAAAGCAAAAATAATAATAAAATCAGGAAATAAAATGAGGCTAAGTAGACATAATAGGAGAGAGTAAGTGGACTGCAAAATGGATGGGAGGAAAATACTCAAAATGAGGCATGGTATTAGATAAATGGCCGAAAATACAGAAGGTAAAATAAATTTCACAGAGGAAAGAGGGAAATGGTCTAATATTTACACAATCAACTTCTGTAAGGGAGAGGAGAGAGGATTGGAGAAGATGTAATATTTAAGGAAATGATGGCTAAGAATTTTCCAAAGCTTTACACATAATAAACTGTCTCAAAAATTTCATTGAACTCCATATTGGTTTCTGGTGGTTTTCACCACCAAATGAAATGATACTTCTACAAGGAAAGATTATAATGGTTCCAATAAATTTGAAATAAAACATTTGGGCTCCTTATTACACATGAGAATACAATTTTGTGTGTGTTTTATTAAAATGTAGACATAGTACATTGTTGGATAAATAAATGACTAATTTTCAATAATAAATAATATTTCTACTACATTAATGGGGTCCAAATAGGCTGTGAGTAGAATCCAGAGGATTCCCTAAGTGTTACATTATTTTGCCATTTGTAAATGTTCATTGAACCTCTCAGGGCATGATCCACATGGACTTAGGTTCATCTGTAATAAAGATATCTGGCAAAAACTCTTGACAGAAGTATTGGTCTAATGCCTGTAGAACATGGAAATGGATAAAGGAATAGCCTCTTAACTGGCTGCAGAGATTAAGACCCACTAATGTCATTTATAGTAATTTTTTTCTTAAAATTAAATAGAAGTTGTGATAATTGAATGTTGTATTTTCTTTCCTCAAACATTCTATATAGGCTATATTGGTAATGTCTGAAAAATTTCAAATGTTGCTGAATGACATTAACATCATTATTGGATTTTTGATACTGGAAACAGCATATACCGTGGAAATTATTGTTAACATAATGAATTGACTGAATGTCTCTTTGAGGAGAGAGTAGGTGTTCTTAACCATACATGGAGTAATATTATGTGTATGGAAAATATTAAAAATGCTTGTGAGCATACTACTGAATGTACTATTCCTAATTCCTGCTTTCTCTTCATACTTCTTGTCTTTTCAGCCATGTCAAATGAGCAACAATTTATACCATGCAATGACCCCTCCCTCTTCATGTCATCATTGACCAGAGTTGATGGAGTCTGATCTAAGTAAGTCAATCTATAAACTGATTAGATATATCTGATGTATGTTCTAATTTATGTACTAATGTATCAAGACACATATCTTTTTTGGTTGCATAGAGATTTGGGTAAATAAGTCAATCAATGGTAGAATTGGAGTCTAAATAATACTGTAAGGATAGGTCTAGGGAAGCAATTATGGCCAAATTATTAGTTCCATGAGTTATTATTGCATGTTTATTCATATCTTTACATTTTTCTATAGTAAATATTTGTAATAAGATGGGAAATTTAGAGGATTCAGTCTCTATTTGCTTGGGGTGGGGGGGACTAAAGACAATGATAGTGCATTTATATATCCTTTCAGGATCAGTATTCACAGAATTGAATGTAGATAAATAATATTGGTAATTTATAACTTTGAATAGAGGCAGTGGTGAAAATACAAACCAATCTTTCCCCATTGAGACTGAATTCATGCTTCTCTTTAAAGTTAGAATTAATTTATTACAATGTAGAACTTGAAGATGAGGATAAACCAAGAGGTAAAAAGAAAATCCAATCTAATCCTCTCTCAAATCAAATGAAACCTTATTTTTTTCTAGAATTAAATACTATTAAAGTATTGAGAAACATGAAAGAAAAATAAAAAAAAAAGATGTTGAGATGGGAAAATCAGGAATTGCATAGTACAGCCAAAAGAAAAGGCTAAAAGATAACAGGGTTTTTTTAAAAAAAAATTGCTGTTTAGCGTTTTCTTTTTATCTTGAAGGATCAAGAACTGAAAATTGAAAGTTCTCAACCAAGCCCAGAAACCAAATTTCATTGATTCATTGATTCATTTATTTATTTAATTAATTTATTTATTTTCTGAAGTATAGTTGACATACAATGCTACTGTAGTTTCATTGTCGAATGTAGTGATTTGATAAGTCTTTATGTATGCTATGTTCACTTCAAGTGTGGTTGCCATGTGTTAACATACAGTGTTATTACAACGCCATTGATTATATTCCCTATGCTTTATCTCTTATTGCCATGACTTATTCATTTCCTAACTGGCAGCCTGCATCTCCTGTTCCCCTTCATCCAATTTGTCCATTTCCCAAACCACCTCCCTTCTGGCAACCGTCAGTTTATTCTCTATATTTACCCATTTGTTTCTGCTTTCGTTTGTTCATTTGTAACGAACAAATTTGTTTGTTCGTATGTAATTCCTTAGAGTCTATGTATAACTGAAATTATATGGTATTTGTGTTCCTGTGTCTGACTTATTTCACTTAGCATAATACCCTCTAGGTCCATCCACATTGCAAAAGGCAAGATCTCATTCTTTTCTGTGGCTAATATTTTTTAAGTATTTTATTATTTTTATTAAGCTTTTTTATTTTTATTTCAGTATGGTTAACATACAATGTTATATTTGTTTCAGGTGTACAATATAGTGAGTCAGCAATTTTATACATTACTCACTACTTAACATGATAAATGTACTCTTAAATCCCTATCCCCTATTTCACACTACCCCCCCCCCCCCCGCCCTTCCACATGCCCTCTGGTAACCGTCAGTTTGTTCTCTATAGTTAAGAGTCTACTTCTTGGTTTGTCTCTCCCCCATTCGTTTTGTCCTTTTCTCATTGGTTTTGTTTCTTAAATGAGTGAAATTCTATGGTATCTGTCTTTCTCTGACTGGTTTATTTCGCTTAGTGTTATACATGCTAACTCCATCCATGCTGTGGCAAATGGCAAGATTTTATACTCTTTTATGGCTGAATAATATTCCTGTGTGTGTGTGTGTGTGTGTGTGTGTGTGTGTGTGTATACATACACACACCATTTCTTCTTTATCCACTCATCTGTTGGTGGATACTTGGGCTGCTTCCATTATTTGGCTGTTGTAAATAATGATGCGATAAATGTATGTAAGTTATGATCTATGTACCCCTTGGATTTGTGTTTTTGTATTTTTTGGGGTGGAGACTCAGTGGTGACATTACTGGATTGTAGGGTAGCCAGTTTTAACTTATTGAGGAAACCCCCTACTGTTTTCCACAATGGCTGCACCAGTTTGCACTCCCATTACAGTGAGCAAGTGTTCCTCTTTCTCCACGTCCTCTCCAACACTTGTTGGACACAACACTTTGTTGTGTGTTTGATTTGAACCATTCTGGCCAGCATAAGGTGATATGTGATTATAGTTTTGATTTGTATTTCCCTGATGATGAGTGGTGAGCATCTTTTCATTGGCCATCTGTATGTGTTCTTTGGAGAAATGTGTATTCATGGCTTCTGCCCATTTTTTAATTGGATTATTTATTTGGGGGGTATTGAGTTGTATAAGTTCTTTATATTTTTTAGATATTAACCATTTATCAGACATGTCATGTATAAATATCTCCTCCCATTTTGTTGACAGTTTCCTTCACTGGACAGAAACTTTTTTTATTTTGATATAGTCCAAATAGTTTATTTTTGTTTTTATTTCTCTTGCCTCAGGAGACATATCTAGAAAAATGTTACAGCCGATGTCAAAGAGATTACTGCCTGTGCTCTTCAAGGATTTTCATGGTTTCAGGTCTTACGTTTATACCTGTAATCTATTTTGAGTTTATTTTTGTGGATGGTGGAAGAAAGTGGTCCAGTTTCTTTCTTTTGCATGTGGCTGTCCAGTTTTCCCAACACCATTTGTTGAAGAGACTCTTTTTCGCACTGTATATTCATTCTTCCTTTGCTGAAAATTAATTGACCATGTAATTGTAGGTTTATTTCTGGGTTTTATTTTTTTTAAATTTTTAATGTCTATTTTTGAGAGAGAGAGAGAGATTGTGTGAGTAGGGGAAAGGCAGAGAGAGAAAGAGAGGGAGACACAGAATCTGAAGCAGGCTCCAGGCTCTGAGCTGTCAGCACAGAGCCTGGCATGGGGGTCAAACCCATGAACCACGTGATCTTGACCTGAGCCAAAGTCAGACACTTAGAAGGCTGAGCTACCCAGGTGCCCCTATTTCTGGGTTTTCTGTTCTATTCTGTTGATCTATATGTCTATTTTTATGTCAGTAACATACTGTTTTGATTACTACCTCTTCGTAATATAATTTTGAATCTGGAGTTGTCATACCTCCAGTTTTGTTTTTCTTTTTTAAGACTGCTTTAGTTATTTGAGGTTTTTTATGGTTCCACACAAATGTTAGGATTTTTTGTTCCAGTTCTGTGAAAAATGCTGTGGGTATTTTGATAAGGATTGCATTAAATGTGTAGATATCTTTGGGTAGTATAGACAGTTAATAATATTTGTTCTTCCAACCTGTGAGCATGGAACATCTTTCCATTTCTTTACATCGTTCTGAATTTGCTTCATCAGTGTTTTATACTTTTCTGAGTACAGTTCTTTCACCTGGCTTTTACTTTTATTGATAGTTCCATCGCTGTGCCAAAGCTTTTTATTTTGGAAAGCCCAAATAGTTTATTTTTGCTTTTGTTTCCCTTGCCTGAGACAACATATCTAGAAAAATGTTGCTAAGTTCAATGTCAAAGAAATTATGGCCTATGTTTTCTTCTAGAAGTTTTATGGCACAATCATTTTCTATCACAATGTCTAACAAAAGTAATTCCTTCACCTATCCCCAACACCTACACCTGTACATACACGTGCCATAAAGCTGTTCATTAATGTTCCATTTGTTCATCTTAGGTTACAAGTAGCTTTAAGAGGGTCTTTGTTAAGCATATTTGTGGACAGTATTAGAACTGGAAGAAACAGTAGGTACTTAGGCACTATAAACTCTTACCTCAAGAATTCTGTAATTTCTGTCTGTCTCACAATCCTAGGACAGCCACATGGTGCTCTGCTCCCACCACAGACAGAAATACTGCTTTTGAAGTACATCATTTGCATTCTGCATCTTCTAACCAAATCCTCTGGGATATCTGATACTGTCATAAATCTCCCCCTCCTTAAAAACTACTTTTGCCTTGATTTCTGATTTACCTCTTAACATTCCAACTAAGTCTCTATGTCCTGGAGTACACAGTCTGTTTCTTCCTATGGATGGAAGTCTCAAACCTGATCTCCAAACTCCGTTTTTCTTCATTCTTTTCCAGGATTTTAATTCACATCTTTGTCAATATTTCACAAATTCTTATTTCCATTTTATTTATTGATTTAAAAAATTTTTTAACATTCTATTATTTATTATTGAGAGACAGAGAGAGAGCACGAGCATGGAAGGGGTGGAGAGAGGAGACACAGAATCTGAAGCAGGCTCCAGACTCTGAGCTGTCAGCACAGAGCCCGATGCAGGGCTCGAACTCACAAACCGAGAGATCATGACCTGAGCCGAAGTCGGACGCTTAACTCACTGAGCCACCCAGGCACCTCTCTTATTTCCATTTTAAACAAATCAACTGTTTATTTTAAATTTAAAAGTTCTGATGCATATTATATCACTCTTAATGCATCCTTGGTGTTTGAAGAAGCCAAAAAATATCACTCATCTGTCCTAAGTTTTGAACTAATTTGCAAGTAGGACAAAATAATAAGCAGATTGAGAAGCCAAATCTAAACTTTATGAATGTCAAAGTTGTTTGGGAAAATGTGGCTTACACCTAATCTTAATATTGAGACTCAGAATCAGACAGATTTAGCCACTTGTCACTCACAGCTCTGGGCTGGGGCAGAGGCCTCACTGAGGAGATCAATTTTGATTTTCTAGAACTACTGGGAGTGGGACAGAACAGGATGCTCTCTATACATGGCTCACCCCAAAGGAAACAGGGAATAAGCAGCTGGGATATTCTAAGATGGTCTTTAAATCATTCCTCCATTCTTTGAGAGGAGTGAGTCAAAGTAGAAGGAAAGCAGGAAGGCTAAACTAATGATACTCACTCCACAAGAGAGGAAACACTAGGAAGTAAAAGAATAGATATTCACACCTCCAGGATATATAACTGAATTCATTCACTATCAGTTCTTTTTCAGCCTTTTTCTTTAATGGTGTTTTATTTTGTTTGGTTTTGTTTTTTGCCAAAGAAACTGGGTATCTCGATTTCAGTTTTAGAGGTTTTTATTGGGTCTTACATTTCATTCCACATTCTCTTGCTTTGATCATTTACCACTTTCGTTTCTTTCATTTCCAACCAGTAATCATACATTCTGTACTCTTCAACTTATGTCTCTGTTATTGTGATAATATTCCTTATTTTTCTCCCTTCATTACGTCTGCCTTCAAACTATATTTCAGGCTAACAAGAGTCATCTTTTATATACATGGCTTTCACTCTGTTTCTTTCTTTCTTTCTTTCTTTCTTTCTTTCTTTCTTTCTTTCTTTCTCTATACTACATATTTAGGGAAGACATCTTTTAAACAAGATAAGGCTGATAATAGTTATAGTTGTTAAGAGCATAAGCAATGGAGTCAATGAAACTTGAGATAAATTTTCATCTCTGCCAGTAAATGGCAACAGAAAATTGGATAAATTACTTTTCTCTCTGAGAATGAGAAAAAAGAATTTGAACAGATCAATAAGCCATAAAGAAATTAAAGTGGTCATTGAGCTTTTCCTCTCTCAAAAGACTCCAATCTGAGGCAGATCTACATGTGAATTCTCCAAAACTTTGAAAAATAGCTGTCTTCTGTTAATGGAAATAAATGCAAAATTCATAAATAAATTATTGGCTATTTAAACTTAATACATTGGAAATAACATATTATGAAAATATAGGTTTTATCACAAATGTAAGTTTTTGATATAATATTAATGTATTTAGTGACAGATATTAATAGAGTAAATGAGAAAAATAATTATTTCAATCAACATAGAAAAACATTTGATAAAGTTAAATGTTTATTTTTTGTTAAAAACTAAATTCAGCATATTAGATTGTTCTTAATTGGAAAAAGTTTTCAAATTAAGAAGGGAAATTCCTTAATTTGAAAAAGTTTAATATCCCAAACCCTAATAAAATATTGCATTAATTCCTTTTAAGTTAGGGAACATTACAAAGATGCCCACTATCTGCCCATTAGTATTTAAAAGAAAACTGAAATTTCTGGCCAACTGTTTAAAAAAAAGAAACATAGAAAACTGGCATAAGGATTGAAGGAGAAGAGATCTACCTCACTATTTATGGATCGTATGATTACCTAGAAAAAAAATAACCAATAAAATCAACAAACAATTAGAACTAATTAGTACTATTCATTAATTCTGGAAAGAAAAACAATTTACTAAAGCAATAACCAGGAAAGAAAATAGTAAAGTGAAATGCTTTTTATAATGACAAACAATAAAATATCAAGGATTTTACCTAATTAAAATTACAACTGAAGTGTCTGAAGACATAGAAAGATAGCAGATAATCAGGCATTAAGGTGAGATAGCCCATTCACTTAGATGATGAGTTAATACTATGTTAATGTCAACTCAAAACCATTGCCAGGTCATCCTAGTGCCACTGTATATCTTCCTGGATAGTGTCCAAACTGTCACTCTACATAGAACTGAACCTGCAGTGAAACACACACTCCAGAATTATAGGAAGGACAAAAGACACTATAGGAAAAAGCTATACATTGTTGTAGGAAAAAAAAAAAAAAAAAAAAAAGTCTATGAACTTTAGTGAGAAAAAAAAAAAGTAATATGGATTTTCTTTTGTGCAATGCTATTAAAAAGCAGATCTCCAAAATGCCATAAAGTAAATAAACAGAATAGATGATGCAAGGTGATAGCTGGAATCCTAGAGGATTATTAATGGAATATCTCTTATGTAGGGGGGGTTACTACACAGTTGTCAATTTTGATATTATTTTTTAAAAATACATCAAGCACACCTCATTTTATTGTACTCTGCTTTATTGCATTTCTCAGATGCTGTGTTTTTTACAAATTGAAAGTTTATGGCAACCCTGCGTTGAGCAAGTCTCTCAGCACCATTTTCCCATTAGCATTTGCGTAATCCATTTGTGTCACTTTGGACAATTCTTCTTATATTTTAAACCTTTTCATTAGTATTTGTTATGATGATCTGTGATTAGTGATCTTTGCTATTACTGTTGTAATTATTTTGGGGTGCCACAAATTGCACCCATATAAGACAGCAAACTTAATAAATATTCAGTGTGTTCTTACTGTTCTATCAACCAGCCATTCTCCCACCTCTCTCCCTCTTGTCAGGTCTTCCCATTCCCTGAAACATAATATCTTGAAATTAGGCAAGCAAATAGCCCTAAAAAGGCCTCTAGGTGTTCAAGTGAAAGGAAGAGTCACACATCTCTCACTTTAAATAAAAAGCTAGAAATGATTGAGCTCAGTGAGGAAGGCATGTTCGAAGCCCAGACAAACTGAAAGGTAGGCCTCTTGCACCAAACAGCCAAATTGTGACTGCAAAGGAAGCATTCTCGAAGGAAATTAAAAGTTCTATTCTAGTGAACACATGAATGATAAAAAAAAGAAGAGCCCTATTGCTGACTGACGTGGAAAAAGTTTCGGTAACCTGCATGGTGGATCAAATCATCATAACGTTGCCTCAAGCCAAAGCCTAAGTCAGAGCAAGGCCTGAATCTCTTCAGTTCTCTGAAGGCAGAGAGAGGTGAGGAAGTAGCAGAAGAAAGGTTTGACGTTTGTGGAGGCTTGTTGATAGGGTTTAAGGAAAGAAGCCATCTCCGTAACAGAAAAGTGCCAAGTGAAGCAGCAAGTGCTGATGCACATACTTCAGCAAGTTATCCAGAAGATAGACTTAAGATAATTAATGAAGGTGGTTACACTAAACCACAGAGTTTCTGTGAAACAGCCTTCTGTTGGAACCTCCTGTGAAACAGCTTTCTATTGGAAGAAGACGTCATCTAGAACTTTCATAGCTAGAGAAGAGAAGTTAGTGTCTGGCTTTATATATTCAAAGGACAAGCTGGCTTCTGTTGTTAGGGGCTAATGCAGCTCATGATTTTAAATTGAAGCCTCTGCTAGTTTTCCATTCCAAAAGTTCTCAGGCCCTTAAGAATTATGCTAAATCTACTCTGCCTGTGATCTAAAAATGCAACAATGAAGGTTGGATGACAGTGCATCTATTCATAACATGGTTTACTGAATATTTTAAGCTCACTGCTGAAACCTACAACTCGGAAAAAAAGGATTCCTTTCAAAATATGACCGCTCACTGAAACACACCTTGTCACCCAAGAGGTCTGATGGAAATGTACAAAGAGATTAATGTTGTTTTCATGCCTGCTAACACAATATCCATGTGGAAATCCATGGATCAAGAAATCATTTTGATGGTCAAGCCTTAGTATCTAAAAAGTATATTTTGTAAAGCTATAGTTGCCACAGATAGTGATTCCTCTGATGGAGGAAGACCTTCTAGACGTAATTTACCATTCTGGATGCTATTAAGAACATCTGTGGGACTTCTGGGTGGCTCGGTCGGTTGAGCATCCGACTTTGACTCAGGTCATGATCGCACAGTCTGTGAGTTCCAGCCCCACATTGGGTTTGCTGCTGTCAGCCCAGAACCCACTTTGAATACCCTTTTCTCTCTGCCCCTCCTCCACTCGATCTCTCTCTCTCTCTCTCTCTCTCTGTCTCTTAGAAGAAGGTGATTCTAACCTCATGGATGACTTTGAGGAGTTCAAAACTTCAGTGAAGGAAGTCACGGCAGATGTGGTGGAAATGGCAAGAGAACTAGAATTAGAAGTGGAGCCTCAAGATGGGACTGAATTACTACGATTTCATGATAACACTTGAATGTATGAGGAGCTGCTCCTAATGAATGAAGTGATTTCATTGAGATGGAATCTATTGCTGGTGAAGATGGGTGAAGATTGTTAAAACAACAACAAGGTACCTTATGCAAAGTATATTGCATAAAGTTAGTTGATAAAATAGCAGCAGAGTTTGAGAGGATTGGCTTCAAGTTTGAAAGAAATTCTCCTTTGGGCCAAATGCTATCAAACAGCACCATATGCTACAGAGAAGTCATTCATGAAAGAGTCAATTGATGCAGCAAACTTTTATTATTCTGTTATTTAAAGAAATTGCCACAGACACCTTAAACTTCAGCAACCATCACTCCTGATCAGTCAGTAGCCATCAACATTGAGGCAAGAAACCTCCACCAGCAAAAAGATTATGACTTGAAAGCTTAGGTGAGATTGAAAGCTTAGATGAGGTTGGCAATTTTTAGCAATTCATTTAACAATGTAATATAGTTAATTAAGATATGTACATGGTTTTCTTAAGACATTATGTTATTGTACATATAAGAGATCATACTATAGTGTAAATATAATTTTTATATGCATTGGGAAACAAAAAAAATTCATTTAACTTGCTTTAACAAAAAAAAATTCATTTGACTTGCTTTTATTCATTTATTGTGGTGGTTTGGAACTGAGCCCGCGATATCTCTAAGTTATGCCTGTGCAAGTTACATATATTTTCTATATAAAATGCTCTTTCATTTATATAAAAAAACTGTATATACATGCTTTCATATATAAGCACACTAAAAATTCATAATATTAGATGCTTCTGGTTAGGGGAAGAATGTTTTGAAGAAGTAAGAGACTTTTGAAACATGTAATTAGATATTAAATACTAAGTTAATAAAATCACTTAAAAATAAATGTTGAAAAATACTACTCTGAAATAGCATCAAATTTAGAAGTCAACTTAGAAATAAACATTGAAAGAAGCAGGAAACTATAGAAAACAATAAAAATAGTGCCAAAATGCATGTGAACTAAAATAACTAAATAACTAAAATAAAATGAGCTAAAATAATTTATTATTATTATGGAAAGATTCAGGTAATCAGTATGTTAAGAATGTCATTTCACTAAATTATTCTATATATTCAATTAAAGCCCAAAAGAATTTTTAGTGGAACTCAAATATATTTTTCGAGTGTCATGGAAGGGCATAAGATAGAAAAATTTTGACCAAAAAAGAATAAATGGTGTGACTTGCTCTACCAAATATCAAGAAAAAATAAAGATAGGTCAATTAGGCCAATGTGACTGGTTTATAGATATATATGAAGACTTGTAAAACAAAATATAAAACTAAGAAATAGACCTACATAGTTAATAAATGGGCTGTCATTGCTGATTAGGATGAAAAAAAATGGACAATTCAATAAATTGTGGTGGGGCAATTGATACTCTCATAATAAAAATCTGTTCTGAAGGTTGGAAAGCAGAATTCTAAAAGTTAGGGGGAAATTGGGAAAATATCTTCGTGACACTGGAGCAGGGAACAGTTTTCTAAACAAGTTGAAAATAGAATCTGGTAAAAGAGTTAGTAAATTCAACTAAACTAAACTTTTAAAAAAATGTACATCAAAAGATACAATATAAAATGAAAAGGCAGCCTCCATACGGAATACTAATATTCAGAATGTCTAAAGAATTCCTATGAATCAATTAATAAATACAGTTCTACAGAAGACTATTCCAGTCATACATACAGACATTTCTCAAAAGAGGAAGCCTGAGTTACCAATAAACAAATGAAAAGATGGTCTACCTTGCTAGTAAACAGGTAAATGCAATTTGAAACCACAATGTGACCATACACTCAAGAAATTAGGAGACATTAAAATATTGGAATACATGTATTAGTGAAAATGTAGAATATTGTAAACACATTAACTTTCCTTGTGATTCTATAAATCACTTCAACTGCTTTTTGAAAAAAAAAAATGGCAATTAGTTTAAAAATGGATACATACTTTCACCTAGCAATTTCTTTCCTAAGAGTCAAATTTAGATAAATACATTCAGGTACAAAAATGCTCATAGCTGTATTTTTTTGCGCGTGTAGTAGAAAATTTTAAAAATCCTTGAGGTAACACAAATTAATAAATGCAGTGAAATGATTTTGCATACATATTCTCAGAAACTCTAAGTGTGAAAAAAAAAAACCAGAAAGATAAAATGATGCAATTCATATAAATTTCATCCTCAAACACTGTGTAATATTTAGATATACATGCATGTATAATAAACATAATACCTTCCTAAGACTATTTACTCCTGGGAGATGTAGGGAAGGAATTCAGTCAGGGAGAGTATCTTAGGTTGGGTTTCCTAGGAGCAGAGGTTGAGATGGGAATTTTTGTGAAAGTTACTTATTAGGGGAATTCTCTCAGGGGAAGCAAGGTGAAGGAAGCAGGAAAGGACAGGAAGAAGAAACCTAAGCAACAATGTGGTCTCTGCTGGAAAATAGATTCAGCTTGGTACTACATGAGCACTGGAGGACAAATTATACATCACAGGACACCATCACATTGGTTGCACCATGATGCGTCATACTGCCATGTCAGTTGTTGGCCAAGGGTTGCTGTTGGGTAACTTTCTGAAAGAGAAGGTTGCTTTTGGGCAAACACAGTCCTACAGAAAATGGACAGCTATGAGCTTTGCAGGTAATATAGCAGCTGGTTGATGGATTACCTCGCTGATCTAGTGAAGGTAATCTGGATGGAGTATCAAGAGCATCTATTATAGTCTACTGTTTGTACCACTCAGATCTTCTTACTTGTCACATTTAGTTTGCTACATTCAAGAACAGCTTGTTTAGGATTCTAGTTGGCCACAATTTCCAGGAAACATATATAAGAGGAAGGTTTGTGGGATGAAGCAAAAGATGTCAGATACCTAGGAGACCGACTCAACATGAGGAAGGTCTTCCATTGATCAGATAGAGGGGGCACAGAGCGAGGATAAGATGGCTGCCTCTAAGAACTGATGTTCATCATAAAACAAGAAACTCAGTCTTAACAGCTAGCTGCAGAAAACTGAATTCTCTCCAAAACATTAATGAACATGGAAGTGGATAGATTCTTCTCCAGAGCCTTCTGACAAGAGAACAGTTCAGCCTTATGGGACTTTCATCAGAGAACCCAGATTAGCCCACCTGAATCTCTGACCTACAGAATTGTAGGCTATAAGTCTGTTCATTTCAATCATGCATTTAAGAACTTGGGAAATTACTACTGGTTGAATCTATATACCCAAGGGACCTACTAAAAGATGGACCCACGCGTAAGCCAGAGCTCCATTTATTGCCTGACTCCATTTATCCTTACTTTAACAGGGAAGCCATGAGGGTACTTTGGCTCCCCAGATACTGGTGTCAGATACCACTCTATTCAACAGCCCTAGAAAGATTTGAGCATTCCTTCTCAATGTATAGTTTGTAGGGGAGACTGTAGGTCCCTTGGGGGAAAAGAACTGGGGAAATTACCACAGTATACAATTTGCATGCTGTTTCAGAGCCCTTAATGAGGACTTGTTCCCACCTTCAGTAATGGGTTCTGAGTTTGAGGACTGGCTCAGGTTTGGAAACTGGGAAAAATATCATGATTTTCCATATGTATAGCTGACCTCAGTCTTCTCTGTTCTTGATTTCTTTGATCATATATATTAAGAAATGATCTTGGTGGCCACCCATCTAACATGCCTCTGAGAAAATCATGTTCTATAAGCCATGGCAATAGATCCCTGCAGATTCATCTTTCCTATTCGCTATTCTGACCCTGCTGCTATTACAATAATTGTGTCCATTGCTTTTTGGCAATCTTACCATCTCACTGCTACTCAAGAGCCCTGTACTTTAATGATGTCTCTTACCATCAGTCCCAGCCTGCAGACAGCAGCCATTGGCGAGCTTCTCAACAATGCTAGCGCCCCTTTGCAATTGGCTTCCTTTTTTCTGTGGTGAATGGAGTGTGCTCCAGTCTCTTCTGAGAAACACATCAATTATTGTTTTGTTAATTCTTAAACAGTAGAACCATTCGAGAATCTCCTCAGCTTTGAGTTTTGTTTTTGTTTTTGTTTTATGTCTTCCTCCATAGTCTGAATTGGTGGTTCAGACATCTCCACCTTATTTAATTTGGGCCATCACTTGTCTTAAGCTTCAGAAAGCCAAGCTTCTGAAAGCCAAACTCAGCAGTGTATTTGGCCCATCACCTCAAGGATGTTAAAACGTGCCAAGGGAGTGTGTCCCTATATAGACAAACTCTCCCCTATGGAGTTTGATAACTCTACTTCTTGAGCCAACAGCCTCAGGATTCACTCCCAGGCATATTCTTGTTTCCTGCTTGTACAAGGTAGCCGGGTTCTACAGCTCCTGTGGTATATAATCTCTATCCCGTTTTAGCAGTCCTAGAATATTGCCAGTCAGATTTTGCTAAAATTTGACTAAATTATGTATGGATCACGGAGTTGGGGGGAGAGGTAAAGAATGGAGGTGAGAGTAGATCCTAAGGAATGCAAGCATTGTCTTTTAGGGTATCAGTAGATCACCTGCAGTATTTGGGAATGCTGCATGGTCTTTAAGTAAAAGGGTCCCCCTAACTTCAGTAAAGGGATGTGGGCTACTTGTGCTGTCATGTGGGGTTCAGGGAAGTCTGGGAGTTCAGCTAGCCAAGGGCATCTATCCTGGATATGTCTGTCTAAAATCTCAAGGTTTGCAGAGATATCTTCAATTATTGGTACTCTGTGAACAGTTGGACTTTTAAAACTGTTATGTGTATTTAAAACAATCTATTTTGTTGTTTCAATTTGTAAGAAGACTTTTGCTCCTATAGCCCTATGTTCCTAGAGATGACAAATGGTTACTGGAGTTAATGATATCTCGGCTTGGGAACTGCCTTGTCAATTTCCATGGAATTTTTCAATATTTTTTCAACTTAGATTTTGAAACGGTTTTCTGTTTCAAGTTGGTTGATTCTTCCCAAAATGGACCCAGGTGAAAGTGTTTATATTCTGTAAGTGCTTCTAGGAACTGACAAGAAAAGACCCAGGATTACTCTGACTTTATGTTGACATCTAAGGGAAGATGAACCTATTCATCCAGGCAAGACTGAAAGTTGATGTTTAATGTTTAAAGTGTAGTACAGGGCTTACACTCAAGAGAACCTCAGACCTAAAGATAAACACGGGGTAAAAGTGCCACGAAAGGGCAAAGAGTCATCCAGTACTTTGGCTTTTATTTTAGCCATCTGCAAAAAAGAGAATCATATTGGAGAACAATAGCTGACACAAATGGTGAGCTGATTCATTATTTTATTACTTTAAACTTACCAGAAATATGAAACAATTTCTGTGGCCTTAAGCAAGAATACTGGGAACGTGGATTTGTAGTGTTGCAGGGCTCTGATAATTAATAGCACTAAGATCTTGGGCAAATTAATTAACCTCTGTCTTTGTTTCCTCTTTGGCATCTTGGGGATAATTCTATCCTCAGTCAACTATCATAAAGATTAAATGAGATGATATGCGACAAGCTTTAACCCAGTGCCTGGTAACAATTAGCACTTGAAAAGATATTTCTAAAATTAAAATTGCTCCCTTCTTTTTCTCCTACTCTGGATGCAATTCTAGCTGGGCTTGACGCACTGGGAGCTATTAAAAGAATTCTGTTAGGATATTCATGGAGATTCTTGTTGAAAGCAACGGAAACTGACTCTTACTGATAAGCAGAAAAAGCATTTTTTTATTAACGGATAGTTCATGGAATACTAAGGTGCCTGAAGAACCAAACTCAAGACTCAGCCTCCAGGAACATTGCCCAGGAACATGCCACGGAGCTGGCTTGCTGACCAAACTGCTGCCACGCCCAGCCCTCACGCCCTCCTGCCACGAAGTGCAGCTCCTTGCCACCCCACTGGACTCATTTCCGAGCCAGGAACGCCATCTTGCCACCACTGCCCCTCAGAAAGCCAGCTGCCTCTGCTACTACCCTCATGGCAAAATGAATCCTGTGCAGATTCTTCTTTGGGTGACTCAGTGCTGAGGTAATTTTTTGCACTAGTGATCTCTGATCTCATTAGTTGAGCCTAAACAGCAAAGATGAGGGAATTGGGTTTTGTGGGCTGGACCTTGGGGAAGCTCAAATCATAAAGGTGGGAAATCTCCAACATAACAGGGATGTTTAAATGTTGTTAAGCAGCCAGAGAGATAAAAAATCACCCATTGTAAATCACTGTGGAGAGGGATTTTTTTTTTTTTTATGCTTTGAGCAACTACTGTTTAATAAGAGCTGTGTTGATGGACTTGGTTCTTTTTTTTTTTTTTAACATTTATTTATTTTTGAGAGAGAGAGAGAGAGAGAGAGAGAGAGAACAAGCTGGAGAGGGGCACAGAGAGACAGAGGCACAGAATCCAAAGCAGGCTCCAGGCTCTGAGCGATCAGCACAGAGCCCAATGCAGGGCTCGAACTCACAGACCATGAGATCATGACGTGAGCTGAAGTGGGGCGCTTAACCAACTGAGCCACCCAGGTGCCCCTGATGGACTAGTTCTTAAGTGAAGGGTCTGCTTGATTTGTGGTGGTTCGCCACTGAGCCAGCTCAGAACATTTTGGCTACTTGTCTCAGGGTGTATTAGAATCAACTTCTTTCCCTTGCAGCATTCAGTAGAACAGTTAAAACCGTACAAAAAGGCAGGTTAGTAGATACTGTTAGCTTCTAAACTATTTATTTGTACATATGATAAATTTGGCTAATATTTATATTAGGATTTCACACTTAGAGTAGTGATTCTATTCAGCATGAAGTAAAGGAAAATGACTTAAATATAATGACACTATAAGGTTGCTAAAAGTAATGAATTGGTGTTAGTTAAAAACCTCATTTGGTTCAGCATGTTGAAATATCAAGGGCATGAGTATTACATGACACGTCCTGTCACAGCAAATGCTACACATTGGAATGAGGGAGTCATAGAAATGTGCTATTAAACTTCCATAACCAAAGGAGAAAATAGTGGAAATAGTTAAAAATTCAGTCTTTCTGTTAGTAGAGAATCTAAGATTATTCCTTTAAAAAGAATACATATAAGGAAAAAATCTATACAATTATGCCCAAAGTCATAGCTCGATAATCCTGAGATGGAATCTAAAAATATCAAGATAGTAAATGTTTTACCTTTACTACATAGAAAAAAAGAAACAGCATTTTTCCCCCAGATGGGCCAGTTCATAGGAAGATACTTTTCATTTAAGTTACTATTAATTTTAATTTCTTGAACCCGGTACTCCTGAACATTTGTTCCTAATGTCCACTGGAGGTTCATCTATTTTTAATGATAGTGAATGATACAGATTTTCAAGTGAAGTTAGAGGAACTGAAGTTAAATGTCAAATTTACTAATGTTACAGCTGTAAAGGAATAAGATTTTAACTTAAACAAGAACTTTTCTCTCTCCCACTTCAACTGCCTAATATAATCTAACATTAACATTCCTTGGTTTGTTTTTACTAAGCACTTTCGGTCTCCATTATTTTATGGGGAAGAGAAGCTGCTGCTTTGTAAAAGTGAGTCAGTTGACCAAGGTGACAAGATTAGAGCGTATCAAAAGCAAGGCTTTGGACACAAACAACCTGAGCCTACAATTTCCTGCTTAAAACGGGAAAACTACTACTACTACTAATAGTCAACAGATTTGTTGCGTTTTCCAGGGCCAGGCACTGTTGTAAACACTGTAAAAGTATTATTTAATCTTCACAACAAAACTGTGAGGTTGGTATGATTATCTCCATGTCACAGATGAACAAAAAGAGGCCCAGAGATGTTTAAGTGACTTGCCCAAGGTCGCACCGCTAGTAATGGGCAGATCTAAATTTTTAATCAGGCTGTCTGGCTCAGAACCCAGGCTAATAAATACCCCTCTCTCTCAAATGTAAATTGACTTAAAGAAATATATCAGATTCTGATGTATTATGTCTGAAGTCTGAATATCATGTTCGAAGTTACTTTTTTTATTGTTTTTGCCTTAAAATGATAGGTGATAGAAACTGGTATTACACTAGTGAACAAGGTGGAAAGATCCACAACCCACACAAATTTAAAAAGCTCACGGGAGACAACTAGGAGAGACTGGAGATGACAGGAAAGGGTGTTATTATGGAGAAAATACAAGGACCTTTGGGACTTCATCCAGGGACATGATTTAACGTAATAGGCCAGAGAAGGTCTCTTGGCTTATGTAATGTTTAAATTGATGTGTGAATAATGCGCAGGTGTTATCCAGGGGCTTGTGGAGATGAATATCAGGCAGATATTAAAGGGGTGATGGTACGAAATAATTATTAGAGGAACTGAAAGTAGTTTCATACAGTAGTTTCGAAGGGATGGTGAGCATACCAGTATCTGAGGGTAGAAAATGTGTTGGGAAGAATTTATGGAGGGAATTTGAGAAGTGTGGCTTTTATCCCGACAAAAATGAGAAATCATCAAGGGATTTTTAACAAAGTAATGATCATCAGTTTTGTGCTTTAGTAAGATTGGCCTGCAGAATGGAGGGATGATTATAATGGAGCCAGACTAGAAGCAGAGATAAGTTATAAGGCTGTTCCAAATGTCCAAGCAAGAGACCTTGGTGGCCTTTGCGAGGAGGCTTTCACTGGGCAGGGGAGAGAGAAGTAAACAGATGGTGGAAATATTTAGGAGGTAGAATTTATCTTTGCGGTTGCATAGATGAAGTTCAGGTTAACACCTAATGTAGCAGCTAATGCAACACTAATTTCTAATCAGAGTTACTGGGATAAATGGCAGTGCTATTTACTAAGACTGGGAACACAGTAAGCAGGTTTTGGTGAGGATGGTGAGCTCAATTTTATCAAGAGAACTAAATGGATGTGTCAATAAGAGAGAGAATTTTAGCCAATTAAATATAGCATTTATTTATGCAACTATAGATGTTGCAGTGACCTTCTCATAAATAATTTTTATAAATATAGTAAATTCAATGTTAGAAAACTGGTTTTATTTTTGGTATTGTTGATATCTATTGCATTTTGAATCACTCGTTCTGCTTTATGTTCTCTAACATAAAGGCAAGGGAAGAACTTTAGTTTTGAGATCCAAAGAGAGGAGTTCTGAAAAATCAAGGTGACAGTTTCCTCGTACGGGAAAGAATGAGCATGCTATCCTTGCAATGACTTTGCTTGCTTGCAGTAATGAGCAAATGACTTTGAATTATACGAAGGTTAATTAACTGGTCATTGTTGATGAGAGTATAACTCTGCTGTGGGTCATTTGTGAGACACAGTAAGTGCAGGGCAGATTTAACTTGCCATTCTGGTTTTAGGCCATCCTTTGCTGTGAACACAATTCTAAATTCACTCTCTGTTACATTTTGACTGCTGCCATAGGTATGAATTAGCAAAGTCTAAACAGCTGGATGAATGTACACATTAGATGCGTTAGATTTATTCAAAGGCACAAGCGTCTGTAGAGATAGGAGCTTGAAAAGTTTCTAATGGAAAAATGGCTCTGAGAGGGTCCCTGCAGTAACAGCCAGAGTCACACTGATGGAAAGGAAGTTTCAGAAAAAGTCAAGCACTCAGTTTTAAGAGAGAGGCCAAAATCATTTCAAATGCCCGGAAAGGCTTTGGCAAGGAATAAATGTATTAGGTTAGAAATTAAAGATGACGTATTATTTGCATAAGTAGTGGACTATTCAAACAATTCTGCTCAAAAGCCGCCGCATTTCACTGGGCAGGCCATAAACTGCACAACTGTTCAATGTGAATGGATGTGAGGCCAGCCTTTATGATTTTGTGAAGGATTCTACTCGGAGAAAACCATTATTTTTAGCCAAACACTTCACCTTAATGAATAAGATACAAAAGAAGTCCAATCCTATAAAGCACTACTATAAGTTATGTTTTTATAAATACAGAATGCACAGTTAGTGAATTATAAATGTACGATTCAGTGCATAAATCCTTAATATATAATTTTGAAAATTCTAAGCTATATTAAGGATGTTGCTTTATGTATGTAATACATGTATACTGTCTTGTAATACTTTATGTATTTAGAGTTTTTAATTACTCTACTCAGCCAATTACACAGCCAAAATTATTCTAAAATTGTTGAAAATGTCAATTCAAGTTATGACAAAATGACATTTGACTGGAATCTATTATAACTGACATTGTGGTTCTTTTGATTTATTTTCAGTGCTGAACACAGATATCATTTATTTTAATATTCCTCTTCCCTGGCAATGTAATAAGAGCCTACTAAGCCAAGACTTATAAATAAAATATGTGCTCATTTCATTAATATTTTCATGATTAGCTGTTTGGGGATTTATGGATATGTTGTAGGGAAGTAAGATTGAACTAGAGTATAGATTCCCTCCAGATAGAGCCAGATGCCATGCATTTTTGTAAATATGAATAAGTTGTGTTGATTGTCAAATGTTTTATTATCACCATAAATACTCAAATGCCCTTGTTTTATTAGTCCGTGGATAACAAAATAAAACAAAAAATGTAAGATTGCTTTATTTAAAGGTATCTCTCATAATTGTGTGGTGGAGAAAAATATATTTTCCTATGCTGCAAATGTTTTTGTGTATGTGTGTGAGTAAACTGAAAGAGAAGAAAGCAACTCCCATTTCTTACCCTAATTTTGTACTTTTTTTGTATTTCCAAGTCCGCGTGTACACGCGCGCACACACACCCACACACACACACACACCACCTATAGCATTTGCTTACGTCAAAACTATCAGCTTGCAATTTCAAGACTTTATTTAATCTGATTTGGGTTTATGTTGTGACAATTTGCTTATGGTTAAGGAAATCAAAGCATATATAGTTTTAACAGTGGATATACTGCATGCCCTATGTCTCTGATAATTTGTGATTTCTCATTTTGACAATTAAGCACATTATAATGCATAGAAATGTTTCCCTCATGTGTTATCCAAATTGTATAAAGATATGATTCAATAAATGTCATGTAAAAATAAGTATTTGAATAAATATAGACTGAATTGATTTTAAAACAGTATTCAATATAACATTATAAATATAACGGTTATAGAGATTCTATTCCTTTTTTATATATTTGTGTTTATTCCGTACTTTATCAGATGTGCATTTAATCGACAGTGGTCTTAAAATCTATTTTTCTCTTCTGTAAAATGGGATAGTGAGTCTCAGGGATAATACTTCAAATATTCAAGGACCAAAGAGACATGAACCAATCCGAAGGACTGGTGCTGATTATATCACAGTGGGCAGAGCACCCAGATGTCAGTCCCTGCACCATTTCCCTTACATGTGATGTGAGATACATGTGAGAATTAAAATAAACTAAATAAGACAATATATTGAAAGAACAAGGAGAGAGTGTTTAGCAGAAGTGAGCCAAGTTAAACATTAGCTCAGTGCTTTATTTCCTTATTTGGCTGACCTCTCAACATTAATTGAACAATGTAAATTAGAGAGCAAGGTATTTAAAACTATTTAGGATTGAATCAAGGACTGATAAAATGGATGGATAGTATCCAAATCTTGTTTAAACCTGGCTAAAGGCAAGGTCAACTATTGCAGAAACAAAACTTTCTATGTACTATGATGAAATTTATGATGTAAATTCCATGATAGAAATCAATGTATTTTCTGCTTAATCATGAGCTCTCCTTGTGCTTATTTGCAATTTCCTGATTGCTAAAATAAAGGCTGATAAAGTAATGCCTGTGCATAAAGCACATTCTCATCTCCTTGGAAAATCTTAGTGGAAGACATAGTGACTAGGACTGTGTTTTCAGGTTTAACTTGATTCTTAAACACTAAAGGTTAAATTTCAAAAGCATACTAAAAACATTCAATGAAAATGACAGTTTATCTCAGTAGCAATTACAGATCTCTCTGGACTTACTGTGGGGTTATGTCCTGATAAACCCATCTGAAATTGAAAATATAAGTCAAAAAATGCACTTAATACATCTAGCCTACTGAACATCACAGTTTAGCCTCGCTTACATTAAACATGCTGAGAGCACTTACCTTAGCTTACAGTTGGGTGAAACCATCTAACACAAAGCCAAAGCCAATCTATAATAAAGTGTTGGATATCTCATATAATTTATTGAATACTGTACTGACAATGAAAAACAGAATGGTTGTTAAGTGTATCCTTGTTTACCCTCACGATCATATGGCTGGCTGGGATCTGGGGCTCACTGCCTCTGCCCAGCATCGTGAAAGAGTATCACACCGCATATCATTAGCCCAGGAAAAGATCAAAATTCACAATTCAAAGTACAGTTTCTATTGAATACATGCAGCTTTCGCACTGTCATAACATTGAAAAATCTTAAGTTGAACCATTGTAAGTTGGGGACTGTCTGTACTTAGGCGAGCTTGTCGTGACATATTCAAATTAGATATTAATCACAAAACAATTTGTTTGGCTTTTGAAAAGTGTTATTGCCCAGAATTCCATGACAACTTCCATTTAAAACTTTCATTACCAGCTGTGAATATCCATCCTACACAGCAGTTTAAGTCTTTAATAACTGCTTTTATCATTAGTTTCTCAACTTGTAGAATTTTCTTTTTGTAACAAATTTATCATTCATTTACATGAAGGGAGTAGCAAAGGAGATTTTATTAAATTTTCATGCTAAATCAATAAAATGCTTAAGAATAACCTTTTGAACCTATTCTCTTGTGTGTGTGTGTGGGGGGGGGGATATTATAACTACCTGCTCTAAGAGATTGGTGCTCATGGAGATATTGTACTTGTACATAGTAAAATAAAAGATGTGAAATACCTATTAAGCATTTTTATGTCTAGCATTGTTCAAGTAATGCTATTTTATATGTATAAATGATGAGAAATGGGGCATGGTAGAGATGGGATCACTATTCATCAAATTCATTTATTTTGCCTCTTAGATTCAAAGTTCAATTCCCTTGCTGTGAAATGTGGCATATGACCAAGTTCCTAACAATGGCATGTGGGTGGAAGTGATGTTGACCTCTTTTAAGGCCTGGTGCATAAAAGCCTTTTGTTTGCCTTTTATAATCCCTTTCACCTAATCCACAGTGGAGTGACAGATGTATTTCTAGTGAGCTACATTTTGAAGATGGTGGGGCCACTGACAGCCTGGATCCCTGAAGGGCGGTAGAACAGAATCTTTCTGTACCAAAACAAAAAATACCGATTCCTGTTCTGCAAGATCATTGGAACAATTTACATTCCTACTAGTAATGCATGAGAGTTCTCTTTCTTGAGTTTCAACTGAAAGCATGATGTGTTAATCAGAATCTCTTCTTCCAGAAGCCCTGGCCTTAAATTTTGTCTCCCTAGACTTGTGAGATTGCTGAAGGTTCTGCCTAGGGTTTTGGCCTGTTTAGCCTTCACTTTGCTAATTTCAGTTTCTCACCCCATGAAATTTTGGAAGGAACAAATCTCAAGTGAAAATGCACCTCAGAACACTGCCTCACTTCTCTAGCGTTCCCTTCATTCCTAGGATTTTGGCCTCACACTTTCTGGCTGCTTTGGTACCTACATTCCAACTATTCCCTCCTAGTGCTGTGGGATTGTCAAAAGCTCTACTTGATGCTGAGTTTCGTAGATGCTACTTTCTGTTAGCATTCTTTTCTTCACGCCTGCAGACTAAGAATGAGCAAATGTCTCAAGGCAAATGGAAAAGAAAACGTCAGGTTCACGTTAGTGATGTCGCCCTCTGCAATTTTGACCCCTCCAATCCTGATGCCTTGATGGCTTTGTAATGCCATTAAGAAAATCTACGTGCTTTTGTTGTTGTTGTTGTTGTTGGTGGTGGTGGTGGTGGTGGTAGTGGTGGTCTATTTTATTTGTATTTTATCCAAAGACTGTGGCTATTTTTGATTGGAGATTTGGACTAAAATAAGCTGTTTTGTCTGTCTGTCTAGAAACAGAGGTCTCTTGATTGCTTTTCAAATATGTGTGACCATCTCTTTGTAGAGGGATGATAATTTACCTTAGTGCTGGTATCACGAAATGCACTTTTTTATCTGAGGCCATACGATTGTATGCGTCAAACACGAGGCCATTTCCATCACTGTATGGTCATGCTCGTCTGCGTGTGTTCTGTGTTGCTCTTCTTTTTTCCAGTATTACCCTTGTAGTATCCTCCCAACTGCAACGTGCTTTAAAATAACAAACAATGGATGTTTTTCAATAATGACAATCTGGAAATGCAATGTACAGATTGGCAGTTATTCAAGAGGCTAAGAAAAAATTCTGATACTCAAAATTCCTACGGTTTTAACGTTTTTTTTTTTTTGTTTTTTTTTTTTTTTGAGACAGAGACAGAGCATGAACGGGGGAGGGTCAGAGAGAGAGGGAGACACAGAATCTGAAGCAGGCTCCAGGCTCTGAGCTGTCAGCACAGAGCCCGACGCGGGGCTCAAACTCACAGACTGTGAGATCATGACCCGTGCTAAAGTCGGACGTTCAACCGACTGAGCCACCCAGGCGCCCCAAAATTCCTACGGTTTTAAATGAGCCTGTCAACTCTACATGAGGTAATCTTCCTTCCATTTAGAGAAACCTATAATATTGTTTAGTCCCATAATATCATGGTTATTACATGTCTCCTTAACAAAGGGGAATTATACTTTAAATGCATATCTTCCAGCAAACTCCTCTAGGTTTACTCATAAAAATGTTTTTATGATTTTATTAAAAACATTTTTATGTTTATGTAACACCGTGCATGTAAACTTTTCTGGACAAATTGAAGGTGTCAGGGGCATAATGTGATTGTTTATATCTCCCTTTCCATGGTTTGGTAAGGTATTAACTACATGTAATAGATGATTACAAGAAAGCTCATGTGTGAAATAAGGTAATAGAATGTGTAATTTCTGAATTGCTGTGAAGAGATCTTGATGAGTCCGAGAGGAAATATAGTTATCATCTTCACCTAGGTCACATATTTTCTCATCTCTTAAGCTTTCCTTGACTTTACAGCTTTCTTGTGTCTAAATGTTACCATATTTATGAACATTTAATACACATAAAGGATTGTATTAGGCAATTAAGATAAAATGTTATTTGAAATTTTTGATTTATTAAGTTGCTCTATGTATAGATTGCATATTTTGTATTTTTCTTATTTGAGATCCTTATGAAGATGGCTGTTTTAAAGCATATTGTATATATCGATCTTTTTTAATCTATTGCTGTGTAATGAACTACCCCAAAGCTTAGTGACTTGAAACAGCAATTTATAATTATCTTTTACAATTCAGCATGTTGACTGGGCTCAGCTGGGCAATTCCTACTTGTAGTCTCCTGCGACCCTAATACTGAAGGCTCAGCTGGGCTTAATGTCCAAGATGGCTCACGTACATGGCCTGTGGTTAATACTGACTATTAGCTGGGGACGGTTGACTTCTCATGACTCAGGCTTCTCATGGCATGCTGGCTGGGAGGAACCTTATCATGAGTGTTCCAAGAGAGCAGAAGTAGAAGCGGCCAGCTTATAAGGCCTGGGCCTGGAAACTAGTGCAACATCTGTGCTTCCATATTCTATTGGTCAGTGCACCTCAATAAACAGAGTCTACCCTGATCCCAGGGGGAGATAGATAGATGCCACCTGTCAAAGGGAGGAATGTCAAAGAATTTGTGCTCATTCTTATTCTACCCTATATATAGGGTATATATAAATGTATATATAAATAATACATATTATATACATAAAATTTTAAATTACTACCTAATGTTCATTAGTATTGATATATTTATTTTATAGATGATAATTTAGATTGTTTACACTGTTTGATTATTGCATGCAATATCATTCTTTTTCATTCCTCTTTGTACATGTGTAAGAATTTCACTAAGATATATACTCAAAGTGGAATTGCTAAGTTGAAGAATATTAACAATACAAGAACAACAAAACAAAAGATGTAATCAGCTATTCTTCAAACAGGTGATGCCATTTTTACTCTTTGTTAAGAGTAATCCCTATATGGGAATCCCTCTCTTTCTTCATCATTGTCAACTCTGGACATTATCTGTTTTTTCAGCTTTTTAAACCTAATGAATGAAAATGTAACTGTATGTGTTTTAATTTTTATTCCGTGGTTATTGGTAAGATTATGTATCAAGTCAATTTTGTATTCTGTGAATTGCCTGTTTTCATAATTTACCTCTTTTCCTATTATGTCCTTTTTTTAAATGATTTAAAGATACTGTCTACGGATTCAACACAATAATTTTGTTTTGTCTATGATGTATAATTTCATCAAATGAAAACATGGGGCTTCTCTCTTGCTCCATGGTTTATAACTCAATGGCATGAATGTGTTCTCATAGTTTTCCATACCTGTAGGGAGATAAGAGCCAGTTTTAGGTTGAAAAAGGTTTGTGAACCACTGCATCTGCACCAGGAAAACAGGCTGTGCGTGGTGAAAGGTCAGAATGAATATGCTGCCTGGGATGCCAAGACTGCCAGGCACTGGGGGCACCCTAGTTCGAATTAGGCCACAGAAGCCACAATCACTCCCAGGTACCTATGAACCTAGGCATATAATTGTGCTAGTTTTTCAGTAGTGAAATGAAAACATAAACTAGTCTAAGTCATCATTTTTATCAGTATCTGAACTTGAATTACATTTTGTGATCTGAACAATTTGTTTGATGTAGTCTAGGAGATAGGCAAGAATGACATCATACTTTAAGTGGATGCTAAGTGGGAATAAAGAACAAGATAAGCATGTATTCAGAAAATAATGGGTTTTACCTTTTTTGTTCATATTCATTGCTGGGGGAAAGGACCAACAATATTCCCACTTGAGCAGCAAGCTCTTTGTGAAGGCACTTAGAGAAAGGTTATGTTGTGGGAGGCTGATTAAATGCTGCTAAGTTACTCTCTGGAGTGTTGTAAATGACATAAGAGAAATTTCACAGTGGGAAAGTGTTGGATCCTGCCCCTATAGACAAGTGGAATGTTCAAGCATCAGCCTGGTGGCCTACAGCAAAGAAGACCATGTCATGGGTTGTCTCAGTTGTGACAGCCTCATGGACATGTCTAGAGACCTGGGAAGTTGAGCTGGGCTTCCCAACAAAACCACTGCACCCTCTATACTCTGCTGTCTATCTGTGGCAGGTTGGTTGTGGTATAGGAGTGTATGTGAGTCAGAATCCTCCTCCTTAAAAGTGTTCCCCTGGCTCAAGTTTTCAGAGAAATTATAGGACTCTTAAATTTGAATTTTGGGTAATCAATGAAAAAATTTAGTATAAGTGCTTCTTATATAATATTTGGATACAATTATACTAAAACTTAGTTATTGTTTATTTGAAGTTCAAAATTAACTGGCTGTTCTATATTTTTATTTGCTAAATTTGGCAGCCCTACCCCTGGTTTTTATTTCATGTAGTTTCTTCTCTTGGTGCCAGCACCTTCAGATGATTCAGGACGGGTGCAGACAGAGAATTATTTACCAACATCATGATTCCAGATTCCTTACAGAAGTCTGTGGAACTGATCAAGTTCATGTAGATTTTTAATTGCAGTCGTTAGCCTTGTTCATGATATAACATGGGGTTTAAAAGAAAGTCTTGAGTCTTCTTTTGGTTTCAAGAGTACATTGCAAGGATTGAGAAAGGGATGTCAGCCTCAAAACAAT
Organism: Panthera tigris; assembly: GCF_018350195.1. NCBI lineage: Eukaryota > Metazoa > Chordata > Mammalia > Carnivora > Felidae > Panthera > Panthera tigris. Next base: position 87,541,157 of record NC_056663.1, read on the forward strand.
GCGCATGAGCAGCTACCTGCCCCTGGTGCAGATAGCCCATAATGGCACAAGCTGAGTGGAGAGAAGGAAAATATACATCTGTGTTATTTCCTCTCTCAAGCTATTTTACCCATGTTAGCACTGAGAGGAAGAGGCCAATGCCTCAGTCTTAAATGGTTTTCACGTAAAAACCACCAGAGAACATGGCCTTCTCTACTGAGGACTTAGTAATATGGGACAAATATGTAGATCAGACATTCTGAAATTGCCTGAGCTCCAAAACTAAAGTAAAAGACAAGCCAGATTATGTTGAGAAGGTAAAAATATAAGGAAATTGGGATGCACAGAGTTCACATCTTTGAATGGAGGCACAAATGTATTCCTGCCCAATTATAGAGTTGTCATTCGTATGCACCATCAGGAGTTAGAGGTTGGTTGTCAACATGGGCTAGACACCCATGTTTACAATCAAGGGTAGAATCTTTGAAGAGTATGACCAAGAGTCCCGTTACATCAAAACTTCCAGTAGCCTCATGATATGGAAAATATATTAAATGTGGAAATTCGTAATTATGTTTTCTTATCTAGTAAGAGGATGAATCCTGGAATGTTAATGTGATCTCATTCCCATCCATTTATTTTATTTTTATTTATTTATAGACTTTATTTTTTAGAGCAATTTTAGGTTCACAGAAAAATTGAGGAGATACAGATCATTCCCATATATATATACTCTGCCTTCTCAAACTCAGCTTCTCCCACAATCAACATCCCAACTGGAGTAGTACATTTGTTACAATCAACAAACATGCCTTGACACACCATTATCACCAAAGGTCCATAGTGCACAAGGGTTCACTCTTGGTGTTGTACATCTGTGGGTTTGGACAAATTTATAATAACATGTATTCATCATTATAGTATCACAAAGAAACGGTTTTAGTACCTTTAAAATACTCTGTGCCCTGCCTTTTTATATTACTTTCCTCCCTCCTAATTCCTGGAAACCACTGATATTTGTATTATCTTTATAATTAAGCCTTTTCCAGAATGTCATATAGCTGGAGTGATACAGCATGTGATCTTTTCCGATTGGCTTTTTTCACTTAGTAATATACACTTAAAGGTGATTCCATGTCTTTACATGGTTTGATAAAGCCTTTTTTTTAAATGTTTATTTTTGAGAGAGAGAGGGAGAGAGAGAGAGCGTGAGTGGGAGGAAGGACAGAGAGAGAGAGAGGGAGACACAGATCCAAATCAGGCTCCAGACTCTGAGCTGTCAGCACAGATCCAGACACAGGCCTTGAACCCAGGAACCGTGAGATCATGACCTGAGCTGAAGTCAGAGGCTTAACCACCTGAGCCACACAGGTGCCTCAAACTTTATTTATTTGTTTGTTTGTTTGTCTTTTTATTTAGTGCTAACTAATATATTATTGTCTGGAAACATCACAATTTATATACTCACTTACTGAAGAACAACTTGGTTAATTCTTTTTTTTTTTAATTTTTTTTTTTTTAATTTACATCCAAGTTAACATATAGTACAACAATCATTTCAGGAGTCAATTCCTTAATGCCCCTCAACCATTTAGCCCATACCTCTCCCACAACCCCTCCAGTAACCCTCTGTTTGTTCTCCATACTTAAGACTCTCATATGTTTTGTCCTCCTCCCTATTTTTATATGATTTTTGCTTCCCTTACCTTATGTTCATGTTTTGAATCTTAAATTCCACATATGGGTGAAGTTATATAATATTTGTCTTTCTAATTTAGCTTAGCATAATACCCACTAGTTCCATCCACATAGTTGCAAATGGCAAGATTTCATTCTTTTTGATTGCTGAGTATTACTCCGTTTTGTGTATGTATGTGTATGTATGTATATAGATAGATATATAGATAGATATAGATATAGATTTAGATTTAGATATATAGATATATATACACCACTTCTTCTTTATCCATTCATCCAACAATGGGCATTTGGGCTCTTTCCATACTTTGGCTATTGTTGATAGTACTGCTATAAACACTGGGATGCATGTGCCCCTTCGAAACACCATACCTGTATTCCTTGGATAAATGCCTAGTAGAGAAATTGCTGGGTTGTAGGGTAGTTCTATTTTTAATTTTTTGAGGAAACTCTATACTGTTTTCCAGAGTGGCTGTACCAGTTTTCATTCCCACCAACAATACCAAAGAGATCCTCTTTCTCCACATCCTCACCAACATCTGTTGTTGCCTGAGTTGTTAATGTTAGCCATTATGACAGGTGTGAGGTGGTATCTCATTGTGGTTTTGATTTGCATTTCCTGATGATGAGTTATGTTGAGCATTTTTTCATGTGTCAGTTGGCCATCTGGATGTCTTCCTTGGACAAGTGTCTATTCATGTCTTTTGCCCATTTCTTCACTGGATTATTTGTTTTTTGGGTGTTGAGTTTCATAAGTTCTTTATAGATTTTGGATACTAACCCTTTATCTGATATGTCATTTGCAAATGTCTTCTCCCATTCTGTCGGTTACCTTTTAGTTTTGCTGATTGTTTCCTTCGCTGTGCAGAAGCTTTTTATTTTCATGAGGTTCCAGTAGTTCATTTTTGCTTTTGTTTCCCTTGCCTCTGGAGATATGTTGAGTAAGAAGTTGCTGTGGCCAAGTTCAAAGAGGTTTTTGCCTGCTTTCTCCTCAAGGATTTTGATGGCTTCCTGTATTACATTTAGGTCTTTTATCCATTTTGAGTTTATTTTTTTGTGTATGGTGTAAGAAAGTGTGGTCCAGGTTCATTCTTCTGCATGTCGCTGTCCAGTTTTCCCAGCACCACTTGCTGAAGAGACTGTCTTTATTCCATTGGATATTGTTTCCTGCTTTGTCAAAGATTAGTTGGCCATACATTTTCGGGTCCATTTCTGGGTTCTCTATTCTGTTCCATTGATCTGAGTGTCTGTTATTAGACAACACAAAGAAATAAAAGACATCTAAATTGACCAGGAGGAGGTCAAACTTTCACCCTTCACAGATGGGAAGGGTGATACTCTGTATGGAAAACCCAAAAGATTCCACCAAAAAACTGCTAGAACTGATCCATGAATTCAGCAAATTGGCATGATATAAAATCAATGCTCAGAAATTGGTTACATTCATATACACCAATGATGAAGTAACAGAAAGAGAAATCAAGGAATCAATCCCATTTACAATTGCACCAAAAACCATAAAATACCTAGAAATAAATCTAACCAAAGAGGTGAAAAATCTGTACACTGAAAACTATAGAAAGCTTATGAAAGAAATTGAAGAAGACACACACACACACACACACACACACACACAAAGGAAAAATATTCCATGCTCCTGGATAGGAAGAACAAATATTGTTAAAATGTCAATACTACCCAAAGTAATCTACGTATTCAAGGCAATACCTGTCAAAATTACACCATCATTCTTCACAGAGTTAGAACAAACAATCCTAAAATTTGTATGGAACCAGAAAAGACCCTGAATAACCAAAGCAATTCTTGAAAAAGAAAACCAAAGCAGGAGGCATCACAATCCTGGACTTCAAGCTATATTACAAAGCTGTAATCATCAAGACAGTATGGTACTGGCCCATCCATTTATAAGAAACCCCATGAGCCATTGGTACAGACTTCCTCCTAATGGGTGTACCCTTCACTCCATGAAAGCTAAGATTGCAGAATTTTAAGAGGAAGTGGGAAGGGGCCATCTGTCTTAGATTAGAGCTTGAAGTGGGGAATCTTATTCAAGTCATTTCCCTGGAAGAGTGTTCTCAGTAGAAGGGAGATAGGAAAGGGAAAAAAATGCTAAGTAGAGGATGTGAAAAGAACTTTATCCTGATCCCCAAGGGACTCAAGCTGAATTATACAAGAGTCGATCCAGCTTTGAGACTGGTAAGTAGAGTGGTTGAGGATGAGGAGTAGCCTGTATTTCATACCAGTTGAATTGCTGGGAAGGGGAGATGGGGGGGGGTGGAATTTACATTTCAAGGCACCTCCCTTTGGCCCAGGTCAATTCTCTAAAGAAAGGGACAGTGTGAGCCATTAGTAAACAATATCCACAGATAGGATATGAGTCACCACCTTGGTAAAGGGGATATATGTGGGCTTCAACAGCATTTTTATACCAGCTCATTAGTTGTTTCTTTGATTTAGTATATGGTTCCTATAGGTTTTGCTGATTCTGTTTTAAAACAATTCTGCTCATTATCAGCAATATTGGTCCCAATCTAGCCTTGGGACTAGCTCTACCCCAATTCACTCAAATATTTTAATTTTCCTTCCAATAACCTAAGGAGATTTTATACATAGGTTAGATTCAGCTTCTTTTGAGTAAATAGAAAATTCCATCCACCAATTTCATTAGGCAACATCCATAGAAATCTAAGTATTTTTTAACTCTTTTTCCTTATTCTCTTATATTTTTTTCCTACCCAGTATAGTTTAGATATGTTCTTACCTGTGTATTTAATCATCCTTATACTTCTTTTCCTTACAACAAGAGAATCATGCATATTACTAGTTCTTCTCAAAATCACTATGCAGATAAGTTTGCTAATTGACTAAGATGGAATTTTCACCATGGGACTCACAATAATTGCTAGCATTTCCTTCCTTATTAACATATTTAAGATATGAAGACAAAAAAGTCATAAGGCACAGTGGAGAAAAAGATAGACAAAGTGAATGGTAAAAAGAAATAATCTGAGCTAGGTTTAAGCATCTGTATAAAGAATTTGTCTTGAGAGGCACCTGGGTGGCTCAGTCGGTTAAGCACATGACTCTTGATTTCAGGTCAGGTTATGATCTCATGGTAGGATCAAGCCCCATGTCGGGCTCTGTGCTGACAGAATGGAACCTTGCTTGAGATTCTATTTCTCTTCTTCTCTCTCTCTCTCTGCCCTCCCCTATCCTCAATAAATAAATATTTAAAAAATTACTCTTGAAAATATCTATTTCCAAAAACGAAAGTAAGTAAAAAAATATGTCTAAAAGTTCGTGTATCTAAACACAACTGTTGCTATGCGACATTTGTGTATGCTAAAAAGTATCAATTTAATTAACCTTTTTGAAAGTGTTATAAAATAAGAAAGTGAATGTCTCAAAATAATAGACAACTTCTTAAAATTTAAGTATAATAAATGTACCCATATTTAAATACAGAAGTCTAATAATGCATAAGTCTATAGTTGGTGCCCACAGTCATTTAGTATTGTATAATCCAGTTAGGCAATTACCTTCTAAAAATCATACCATAACAGTAAGGAAAATAGAATTGTGTTACTAAGCTACCCTTCTTTGTGAAGTTCTCTTATTTTTAAAATAGTTTAGATTATACTTTTTCATTTACAAAATGGAATAAGCCCATAACACATCTTCTGCCCATTTGGCACACTTCTTATCGAAATTGAATGAATAGTGCTTTTCAAATATCACTGTGAATTATAAGCAGATTCATAACTACATGATTTTCAGATCTCTGTTGGTAAGTGAGGGTAATGCACCCTGATCTAATACTCTTTGACTAATATACACTCCTCAGTACTGTGACTCTACACAGGATTTTAACTTCAGGTTAAACCACAGATTCCACAGTGCTTTGTTCATATTCTGGTCTTTACATACATAAAACAAAGGCTTTCCCTTAAGCTATCTACAAGAAAGCCTTTAGAGCTTGGAACCATCAATCATAGGCAGGCCAGTTTATCCAGCGTCAAGTAAAATTGAATCCACATGGGGCCCTGGGTTTGTCAGGGTAGAGTGAACGTGACTTGCTCTAGCAGAGTGGTTCTCAACTTAGGTTGCATTTTGGAATCTCCTACCGAGATTTTAAAATGTACTGCTTCCTCGGTCCCATCCCTACAGATCCTGATTTCGTTGGTTTGAGTGGCCTGGACATTAGAATTTTCAAAAACTGTAGGTATTTTGAATGTACAGCTAAGGATGCCAGCCACTGGGGAAGTTCAGATGCATCTGCCTGAGATTTTGTTAGGGACTCTACTTTCAAGCAGCTAACGTGCTTGAGTTAATGCTCCAAACAGAAAGGCAAACTTCATTAGATTCTGCTATGAAGACTATGCTTTCAAGGTCATAAAGGTTGGGAGATCTTTTTAGGGTGGTGAACTTGTGGCATTTGATTGTAATCCCCTCAACTCTAAGAAACTGTGTGTACATCTTTGTGATAAGTGGATTAAAATAATATACTTTTCCAACACTTTAGTTTTTATGTCACGGATAATTTTACTTGTCACAGGTATTTTATTTTATTTTTTTTTAATTTTTTTTTTTAATGTTTATTTTTGAGACAGTGAGAGACAGAGCGTGAACAGGGGAGGGGCAGAGAGGGAGGGAGACACAGAATCTGAAACAGGCTCCAGGCTCTGAGCAGTCAGCACAGAGCCCGACGCGGGGCTCGAACTCACGGACCGTGAGATCATGACCTGAGCCGAAGTCAGATGCTTAACCGACCGAGCCACCCAGGCGCCCCACTTGTCACAGGTATTTTAAAAAAAAATATTATTAGTTGCCACTTTAGAGGTTATGCCTCATAAATATTTTTCTCAAAGCTAACATCCTTTTCTCGAAGGATGACAGTATCCTTTGATTAATAGTTTTTAAATGGTTTTTATTATCCCATGCAAGCATAGCTAACATGTATTGTATGCCAGTGTTCTAAGTTTTTATTTTACCAATGAGGAAACAGGCAGAGAGAAGTGGTAGATGTTGCCAATAGCTTCATTAAATATTAGGCGCATACAAAATCCATAACCTATGGTCAGTTACAGAGTAACAAGCACACATCTGTGTGCCGATCAACCACCCAGCATAAGAAATACAATAGCATTCCTATGTTCCTATTAACATTATCTATATGTATATTATTACTATATTCTGTGTTATTTCACATGTATTCCTATAATACTATTTTTCTATATTTTGAGTTTCTTTGAAATCCCTTGTGCTCTTTTCCAATCCTATTAGCTTCTATAGATAACTTATATCCTAAATATTATTTTCTTGCTTTTCAGTTTAACACATGTATTTATCTCTAAACAATACATTATTTGTATATTTTTAAAGTTTGTGTAAATCAAAGCATTACATATGTACTGTTCTAGAATTTGACTTTTTGTCTAACATTGCTCCAAATTTCATTTGTATATTGCTACCTATAGCTGTATTTAATTTCTTCATTTTATATTAATGTATTACAGTTTAGCCCACTGCTTTAGAAATATATATGGTTGTTTTTAGTTTGTTGTTATTTGCTATTAAAGATATTGTTACCTAGGGGCGCCTGGGTGGCTCAGTCGTTAAGCATCTGACTTCAGCTCCGGTCATGATCTTGCAGTCCATGAGTTCGAGCCCCGCATCGGGCCCTGTGCTGACATCTCAGAGCCTGGAGCCTGTTTCAGATTCTGTGTCTTCCTCTCTCTCTGACCCTCCTCCCACTCATGCTCTGTCTCCCTCGGTCTCAAAAATAAATAAACGTTAAAAAATATTGTTACCTTAATATTGTTACCATATGTCTCCTTGCTCTAGGGTGTATGTCTACAAGTGGCATTCCTGGTTGTAAGGTATGCACATCTTCACTTTTATCAGATAAGTGCAAATCATTTGCCAAGTAGTTGTACCAATTTACCTTTTACTAGCATTATTTAATGGTTCCAGTTGCTCTCGATCTTTGTCATTATCTCATCTTGTGACGTGTTGCTTCCATATGTCAGTTATTGGAAAAAATGCTGCAGTAAACGTGGGGTGCATAGATCTTTTAGAATTAGTGTTTTCTTTTTCTTTGGTAGTAGAATGACTAGGTTATATGGTATTTCTATTTTTAATTTTTTGAGGGAACTCCATACTGTTTTCCACAGTAGCTGTACCAATTTACATTCTCATCAATAGCACACAAGAGTTCCTTTTTCTACATACCCTTGCCAGCACTTGTTATTTTCTTTTTGGTTCTAGCCATTCTAACAGGTGTGAGGTGCTATATCATTGTGGGTTTGATTTGCATTTCCCTGATGATGAGTGAGGGTAACTATCTTTTCTTGTGTCTGTTGGCCATCTATATGTCTTCCTTGGCAAAATGTCTATTCAGGCCCTCTGCCCATTTTTAAATCAGATTGTTTGCTTCTTCCTCCTTCTTCTTCCTTCTTCTTCCTTCTCCTTCCTTCTCCTTCCTTCTCCTTCCTTCTCCTTCACTCTTGAGTTGTATGCATTTTATATATTAGGATATTAACTGTTTATCAGTTATGATTATATTATTTGAAAGTATCTTCTCTCAGTAGGTTGCTTTTAGTTTTATTGATGATTTTCTTTATTGTGCAACAGCTTTTTATTTTTGTGTAGTCCCAATAGTTTAATTTTGTTTTTATTTCCCTTGCCTGAGGAGACACATCTAGAAAAATGTTGCTAAAGCCACTGTCAAAGAAATTATTGCCTATATTTTCTATTTGGAATTTTATGGTGTAAGCTCTCACATTTAGGTTTTTAATCCATTTTGAATTTATTTTTGTGTTTTGTGCAAGAAAATGGTCCAGTTGCATTCTTTTGCATGCAGTTTTACCAGCACCATTTATTAATGAGATTGTATTTTACCACTGTGTATTCTTGCCTTCTTGGTAATAGATTAATTGACAAAGGTATGGGCTTATTTCTGGGCTCTCTTTTGTATTCTTTTTTTATTTAAAATTTACTGTTTATTTATTTTTGAGAGACAGAGAGAGACAGAGCAGGAGCAGGGGAAGGGCAGAGAGAGAGAGGGAGACACAGAATCCAAAGCAGGCTCCAGGCTCTGAGCTGTCAGCACAGAGTCCATCGCGGGGCTCGAGCTCACAGACCGCGAGATCATGACCTGAGCTGAAGTCGGATGCTTAATGAACTGAGCCACTCAGGTGCCCCAGCTCTCTTTTGTATTCTATTGATCTATGTGTCTGTTTTTGTGTGAGTACTATACTTTTTTGATTACTACAGCTTTGTAGTATATCTTGAAATCTTGAATTGTGTTACTTCCAGCTTTGTTCTTTCTCAAGATTGCTTTGGGTATTCAAGGTCTTTTATGGTTTCATACAAATTTTATAGTTATTTATTCTAGTTCTATAAGAATTGCTGTTGGTATTTTTATAGAGATTGTATTGAATTTGTACATTGCTTTGGGTAATATGGAAATTTTAACAATATTTGTTCTTTTAATCCATGAACATAGCATGCCTTTCCATTTGTTTGTGTCATGTTCAATTTCTTTCATCGGTGTTTTATACCTTTTACAGTACACATCTTTTACCTCCTTAGTTAAGTTTATTCCTAGGTAGTTTATTCTTTTTTGTACAATTGTTAATGGAGTTGTTTTATTAATTCATCTTTCTGGTACTTTGTTATCAGTGTATAGAAACACGACTGTTTTCTGTGTGTTACTTTCATATCTGCCAACTTTACTGAATTAATTTATTACTTCTAATAATTTCTTTGTGGACTCTTTAGCATTTTCCATATGGAATGTCATACGATCAGTGAATAGTGACAGTTTTACTTCCTTCTTAGTGTTTTGGATACCTTTTATTTTTCTTGTCTAATTACTGTGGCTAGGACTTCCAGTACTATGTTGAATAAAAGGGATGAGAGTAGACATTCCTGTCTTGTTCGTGATCTTTGAGGAAAAAGCTTTCAGGTTTTTTTGTTTGTTTGTTTTTTATCATTGAGTGTGATAGCTTTGGGTTTGTCATATATGGCCTTTATGATGTTGAAGTATCTCCCCTCTAAATCCACATTATTGAGAGTTTTATCTTGAACATATGTTGGATTTTGTCAAATACGTTTTCTGTATATATTGAGATGATCATGATTTTTATCCTTCATTTTGTTAATGTGGCTTATCATGTTGATTAATTTGAAAATATTGAACGATTCTTGCATCCCTGGAATAAATCCTACTCGATTCTGGTGAATGGTTCTTTTAATGTATTGTTGAATATGACTTGCTAATATTTTATTGAGGATTTTTGCATTTGGGATTGGCCTGTAGTCTTCCTTTTTTTCTCTCTTCTCCTCTCATTTCCCTTCCTCTCCTCTTCTCCCCTCTTCACCTCTCCTTTCCTCTCTTTGCTTTTTTTTGGTAATGTCTTAGATTTTGGTATTGGGTAATGCTAGCCTCATAGAATATTTTTGAAAGATTTCCTTATTTAATTTTTTGGAATATATTAAGAAAAATAGATATTAAGACTTTTTTTTCTTTTTTTTTTTTAATGTTTGGCAGAATTCACCTGTGAAACTATCTAGTACTGAATTTCCTATTCAGTTTTGGAAGAATGTATGTTTAGAAATGTATCCATTTCTTCTAGATTCCAGCTTGTCAGGATATAATTTTTCATAGTAATCTTCTATAATCCTTTGTATTTCAGTGGCATTGGTTGTTGTTTTTATTTCTGATTTTATTTATCTGTATCCTCTTTTTTCTTGATCAATCTGGCTAAGGTTTACCACTTTGTTTTCTTTTCAAAGAACCAGCTCTTACATTCAGTCATCTTTCCCATTGCTATTTTAGACTCGATTCCATGTATTTCTACTCTGACTTTACTATTACCTTCCTCTTACTAGCTTTGGACTTTGTTTTTTCTTCTTTCTCTAGCTCCTTTAAGTGTTAGATTATATTGTTTGAGATATTCTTGTTTCATTGTTTTAAGTGTGTATTTATTTTGAGAGAGAGAGAGAGAGAGAGAGAGAGAGAACATGCATGAACAGAGGAGGGGCAGAGGGGGAGGGAGACAGAAAATCCCAAGCAGCTCTGTCAGTGCAGAGGCAGATGTGGGGATCAATCCCAAGAACAGTGCAATCATGACCTGAGCTGAAATCGAGAGTCAGATGCTTACCTGACTTAGCCACCCAGGCACACCTTTCTTGTTTCTTGAGGTAGGCCTGGGGCTCTACAAAATTTTCTCTTAGGATGCTTTTGGCATGTCCCAATTGTATTGGACCACATTGTGTTTCCATTTTCATCTGTCTCCAAGTGTTTTTTTTTTTTAATTTTTTTTTGATTTCTTCGTTGATGCATTGGTTGTTTAGTAGCATATTGCTTAGCTTCCACAGTTTGTGACATTTTCCTTTTTTTTTTTTTTTTTTTTTACTTATAACTCATTTTTAGTTTTATACTACTGTGGTCAGAAAAGATACATGATATGATTTCAATCTTCTTAAATTTATTGACACTAGTTTTATGGCCTAATGTGATCTATCCTGGGGAATATTCCATGTACACTTGAAAAAGAACATGTATTGTGTTGATTTTGGATGGAATGTTCTATATAACTTTTGTTGAGTCCATCTTGTCTAATATGTCATTTAAAGACACAATTATTTATTTATTTTTGCCTGGATAATTGATCCATTGATGTAAGTGGGATGTTACAATCCCCTACCATCAATGTCTCCCTTTATGCCTGTTAATGTTTCATTTATATATTTAGGTGGTCTAATATTGGGTGAATAGATATTTACAATTGTTATATATCCTTTTGTTAGAATCACCTCTTTATTGTTATGTAATGTCCTTCTCTATCTCTTGTCACAGTCTTTGTTTTAAAGTCTAGTATGGCTCTTTTCTTTCTTCCATTTGCATGGGATATCTTTTTTCATCCTTTCACTATCAGCCTGTATGTATCTTTAGGTCTGAAGTGAGTCTCTTATAAAGAGCATATAGATGAGTCTTTTTAAAAATACATTCTGTCACCCTGTCTTTTGATTGGAGTAATTTGACCATTTGCATTTAAAGTAATTATTGAAAGCTATGTACTAATTCCCATTTTGTTAATTGTTTTCTAGTTGTTTTTGTAGTTCTCTTTTTCCCTTGCTCTTTCCTTCTCATTGATAACTTTCTTTCAGTGTTATGCTTGGCTTTCTTTTTTGTGTATCTGTTATAGGGTTTGGGTTTGTGGTTACCATGAAGTTCATATATAACATCCTTATTGTGTAGCAATCTATACTAAATTGATGGTCACTTAAGTTTGAACATATTAAGGGTGCCTGGGTAGCTCAGTCGGTTAAGTGTCCAACTTCGCTCAGGTCATGATCTCGCGGTTCAAGTGTTCAAGCCTGTGATCAGGCTCTGTGCTGACAGCTCAGAGCCTGGAGCCTGCTTCAAATTCTGCATCTCCCTCTTCTCTGCCTCAAAAATAAACACTAAAAAAAAAGAAATAAAAAAAAAGTTTGAAGACATTAGAACTTCCTTTTTAACCAGCCCCCCACATTTTATACTTTTTTATTAATAATTTTATTCTAGGGGTACCAGGATGGCTCATTTGGTAGAGCACACAACTCTAGATCTCAGGGTCATGATTTCAGGCCCCATGGTGGGCATGGAGGCTACTTAAAAAAAATTTTCCAACTATTTTTTTTTCCACTTAAAAAAGTCCCTTTAGGGGTACATGAGTGGCTCATTTGCTTAAGTATTAAGCATCTGACTCTTGATTTCAGATCAGGTCATGATCTCATGGCTGTGATATCAAGCCCTGCATCAGGATTCCTGCTTGGGAATCTTTCTCTCTGTCTCTCCCTCTCTGCCTCTCCCCAACTCACACTTTCTCTCAAAATAAATAAAATAAAATAAACATAAAGTCTCTTTAGCATTTCTTGTAAGGCTAGTTTAGTTTAACTTTTGTTTGAGTAGCTATCTTCAATTCCAATGATAATCTTGCCAGGTAGAGTTTATTTGGTTGTAGGTTTTTTCTTTCAGTACTTTGAAAATATCATGCCACTCCCTTCTGGCCTGCAAAGTTTCTGCTGAAAAATCAGTTGATAGCCTTATAAGGTTTCCCTTACATGTAACCTTTTGCTTGTCTCTTGCTGCTTTAAAAATCCTTTGTCTTAAACTTTGACATTTTAATTATTGAGTGTCATGGTGTGGACCTCCTTGAGTTTATCTTTAGAAATCTCTGTACTTCCTTAACCTGAATGTCTATTTTCTTTCCCAGGTTAGGAAAGTTTTTCAGCTATTATTTGTTCAAATAAGTTTTCTGTTCCCCTATTTTTTTCTCTCTTTTCCTTTTAGTACCCTTATAATGTGAATGTTTCTTTACTTGATGTTGTCCAAGAGATCCCTTAAGCTATCCTCAGCTTTTAAAATTCCCTTTTATTTCTTTTTGCTGCTCAGTTTGGGTGCTTTCCAACATCCTGTCTTCCAGATCCATTCTCTGCATCTGTTAATCTACTGTTGATTCCCTATAGTGTATATTTCATTTTGGTTATTGTAATTCTTCGATTCTCATTTTTGAAAAATATTTTGTCTTTGTTGAAGTTCTTCCACTGTTCTCTCCAGTCTGGTGATCTTTACAATCATTACTTGGAACTCTTTATTGTGCATATTGTTTACCTTTGTTTCATTTAGTTCTTTTTTTTTTTTTTTTAATAATTTTTATATTTATTTATTTTTCAGAGAGAGAGAGACAGAGCATGAGCAGGGGAGGGGCAGACAGAGAGGGAGACACAGAATCTGATGCAGACTCCAGGCTCCGAGCTGTCAGCCCAGAGCCCAAGACAGGGCTCGAACCCACATACCATGAGATCATGACCTGAGCCGAAGTTGGAAACTTAACCAGCTGAGCCATCCAGGTGTCCCTCATTTAGTTCTTCTTCAAGGTTTTGTCTTATTCCTCCTTTCAGGATACATTCCTCTGTCTCCCCATTTTGCTTGACTTTTTTTTTTTTCTATGAATTAGAACTACTTCTCCTAAATTTGAAGGAATGGTCTTGTGTATTGTCATCCCCTGGGTAGACTATGTATGTTTGGCAACTTTGGCTGGCTGGGTGGAGCTGTTACCACTGTGGACTGAAGGTCATGAGGCACTCTGTGCTGAGACTGCCTTAGTGGGATGTTTGGATCTGAAGTGGTGTAGGCCAGTGTGTCCCAAAGCTTTGGCACATAAGGCACCCTAGCAGGACAGCTGAAGCTGAAGTGGGTGCAAGCTGAGGTATCCTGGATTACTCCACACAAGGGGCCCCAGGGGGACAGCTGAAGATGAGGCGAGGCAAGAGCCAGGGATCTTGGGGGGTCTATGTATGGTGGTCTCTAGCTGGACAGCTATAGCAAATTGGGCATGGGCTGGAGCAGTCTCAAGTGCTCCAGAGGGCACCCTGGCAGGACAGTTGAAGCTGAAGTGGGTATATGCTAAGATGTCTCAGGGGACTTGTCACAGGGGCACTCTTGTGAGGCAACTGAAACCAAGGCTAGCATGGGCTGGGGTCTCCTGAGGTACTCCATACAGTCTGTGCTTGGCAGAGTGACTGGACCTGTTATAAGGTTTCCCAATGGGTCCCAGGGCACTTCATACAGGGAGTGCCTTGGCAGGGTACCTGGAACAGAGGTGGGCACAGGCCAGTTCTGGGGGGTACTCCATGCTTGGGGCATACTGATAGCTAGAGTTGAAGCAGACATGAGCCCAGAAGTTCCAGAATGCTTTTAGCTGGGGTGACTTAGCAAGCCTGTTGAAGCTAGAGTGGTGTAGGCCCAGAGTGTTCTGGGACTCTTTGCAGCTGTGTCATTTTGGTGTGATGGCTGCAGCTGTGGTGAGTGCTGACCAGGGGTGTCCCAGTGTGCTCTGTGCTGGGGCCACCTTGGTGGGACAGCTGGGGCTGTTGTGGACTCCGGGACCAGGGATCACCGAGGCAGTAGACTGGCTAAAGTAACAGGACACTGCCTGTTCATATTATCAAGGTGTAGGGGAAGCATAAACTGAGGCTCTCACCATCCTCTCTGATTCAGAGAGAGTTCTAGCAGCTCCCCTATCATTTAACATGGTTCTGGGGCTAGTTTCTTTATATTCTAATTGTTTATTTATTTTTTTGAGTATAGTTGACACATGTTATTTTAGTTTTAGGTAGACAACTTAGTGATTTGACAAGTTTATATATCATGCTGTGTTCACCACAAGTATAGCTGTTATCTATCTCATTACATTTTTACTACATATATTAATTACAAAAAATTCCATTTATGAGTGAAATTATATGGTATTTGTCTTTCTCAGTCTGACTTATTTCACATAGTATAATACTTTCTAGGTTCATCCATGTTCTCTTAAATGAAACGATCTTATCCTTTTTATGGTGTGCAATATTCCATTGAATATATATACGTTTTCCTTATCCATTTGTCTATTGATGGACACTTTTATAAATAATGCTTGAATAAACATTGGAGTGTATGTATCTTTTCAAATTATTGTTTTCATTTTCCCTGAGTAAATACCCCAGAGTGGAACTACTGGATCATATGGTATTTCTGTTTTTAATTTTTTGAGGAAACTCCATAATGTTTTCCAAAGTGGCTGTCCCAAGTTACATTCTCACCAACAGCACACAAGAGCTTCTTTTTCTCCACATCCTCACTAACATGTGTTGTTTCTTATATTTTTTTTTTCTGACAAGTGTGAGGTGATATTGTGGTTTTGCTTCGCATTTCCCTGATGATGCGTGATGCTGAGCATCTTTTCATGTACCTGTTGGCCATCCATATGTCTTCTTTGAAAAAATGTCTATTCGGGCCCTCTGCCCATTTAATCAGATTGCTTTTTGGTGTTGAGTTGTCTAAGTTCTTTATGTATTTGGATATTAACTCCTTATCAGATACATCATTTGTAAATATCTTCTCCCATTCAGTTGGTTTTTCTAGCTGATCTTCTAAACAGCAGCTCTTTTCTGTTCCTCAGGTTGTCTGGAGCTGGAGTGGGATAAGGTCCCAGGGCTCACTGAGCTGGCAGGCTAGGTATAGTGCTTGGACCCTGCTCCTGTCAGCACTTTCAAAGTAGAAGGGGAACATAAACCATGGTACCGACCAGCTCCTCCAACCCAGATAGAGTTCCAGCAGCTCCCACACCATTTGGTGTTCCATGGTTAGATCTTTTATCTACTTGTTGCCCTTTTAAACTGTTGCTTTTTTATGTGTTCTATAAAGATGAATCTGATCCTCATTCCTCAGCACTATCCTACTCCATGGTAGTTTGCCCCATTGGGTGGGTTTCCCTTTGTTACTCTCCTTGTTTATCTTTTGTTCTACAGAAACTGGTTTGTCAGCCCTTCAGTTATTCTTGAGGAGGAGTTGCTCTCTAAATAGATGTAAATTTGGTGTGTCAGTGGAGGAGGTGAGTTTAGGGTCTTCCTATGTCGCCATCCTGGGCTGGAATTCTTCAACTAAATTTTTAAAATTGATCTGTTTAGTGAATAACTTTCTAATATTATAGCAAACTTGAAATTCCAAGATAAATCCAAATGGCTCATAGTATATCTTGATTTTATATATTAAAAGAATCATTCAGGATTCTTGTTTTCGTATTTATGAGTGGAATTTACCTGTACTTTCTCACTCTCACATGTTCTTACCTGGTGCTGGTAAGATAATGCTGGCTTCACATAATGAATTGACTTCTTCGCCTCTCTTTTCCCCCTTATTTTCAGATTGAGTCTTTATAAGAGTTACAGTTGTCTTTTGATTACTTGATAATCCTCAGTAATATCACGAAGGTTTGTGGGGTTTGGTGAAAGAAAAATAATTATGGATTTGATCTTAAATGGTTATTGTAATATTCAAGTTGTCAATTTCTTCTTCAGTTTTGATGAATTTTACTTTTCTAGAAAGTTTTCCATTTATTATAGCTTTTCAAATTTATTAGAACACATTTTTATTGCTCTTATAGGATTTTAAACAGTCTTCAAATTTTTTCTTTTGACTTTTGTACTTTTGGTTTCAATGTTAGGATTTTACTATTCCTTTTTTTTTTATACTCTTCTGCTGTAGTCTGATGATCTTTTTATTAGTGGATTAGCCCATTTATTTTAATCCTTTATACATTTCTATTTCATAAGCTGAATCCTATAAGCATTTCTTTATGATTCACATTTAAAATTTATTGTTTGAGTATAACTTATCTTTGATTCAGGATTTATTTAGATATGCATTCTTAAATTTCTAGCTGAAAGGGAATTTCTAGTTATTTAAAAACTTTTTAGAGGGAGTGCCGGAAGATGGCGGCGTAGGAGGACGCGGGGCTCACAGCGCGTCCTGCCGATCACTTAGATTCCACCTACACCTGCCTAAAGAACCCAGAAAACCGCCAGAGGATTAGCAGAAGGGAGTCTCCGGAGTCAAGCGCAGACCAGAGGCCCACGGAAGAGGGTAGGAAGGGCGGCGAGGCGGTGCGCGCTCCACGGACTGGCGGGAGGGAGCCGGGGCGGAGGGGCGGCTCGCCGGCCAAGCAGAGCCCCCGAGTCGGGCTGGCAAAAGCGGAGGGGCCGGACAGACTGTGTTCTGACAGCAAGCACGACTTAGCGTCTGGGAGGTCATAAGTTAACAGCTCTGCGCGGAAAGCGGGAAGGCTGGAGGACAAAGGGAGGGAGAGCTGCTGAGCCCCCGGACGGCAGAGCTCAGCTTGGCGGGGAACAAAGGCGCTCGCCAGCGCCATCTCCCCCGCCCATCCCCCAGCCAAAATCCCAAAGGGAACCAGTTCCTGCCAGGGAACTTGCTCGCTCCGCGCAAACACCCAACTCTGTGCTTCTGCGGAGCCAAACCTCCGGCAGCAGATCTGACTCCCTCCTGCTGCCACAGGGCTCCTCCTGAAGTGGATCACCTAAGGAGAAGCGAGCTAAGCCTGCCCCTCCAGCCCCCGTGCACCTTGCCTACCCACCCCAGCTAATACGCCAGATCCCCAGCAACACAAGCCTGGCAGTGTGCAAGTAGCCCAGACGGGCCACGCCACCCCACAGTGAATCCCGCCCCTAGGAGAGGGGAAGAGAAGGCACACACCAGTCTGACTGTGGCCCCAGCAGTGGGCTGGGGGCAGACATCGGGTCGGACTGCGGCCCCGCCCACTAACTCCAGTTATACACCACAGCACAGGGGAAGTGCACTGCAGGTCCTCACCACGCCAGGGACGCTCCAAAATGACCAAACGGAAGAATTCCCCTCAGAAGAATCTCCAGGAAATAACAACAGCTAATGAACTGATCAAAAAGGATTTAAATAATATAACAGAAAGTGAATTTAGAATAATAGTCATAAAATTAATCGCTGGGCTTGAAAACAGTATACAGGACAGCAGAGAATCTCTTGCCACAAAGATCGAGGGACTAAGGAACAGTCACGAGGAGTTGAAAAATGCTTTAAACGAATTGCAAAACAAAATGGAATCCACGATGGCTCGGCTTGAAGAGGCAGAGGAGAGAATAGGTGAACTAGAAGATAAAGTTATGGAGAAAGAGGAAGCTGAAAGAAAGAGAGATAAAAAAATCCAGGAGTATGAGGGGAAAATTAGAGAACTAAGTGATACACTAAAAAAAAATAATATACGCATAATTGGTATCCCAGAGGAGGAAGAGAGAGGGAAGGGTGCTGAAGGGGTACTTGAACAAATTATAGCTGAGAACTTCCCTGAACTGGGGAAGGAAAAAGGCATTGAAATCCAAGAGGCACAGAGAACTCCCTTCAGACGTAACTTGAATCGATCTTCTGCACGACATATCATAGTGAAACTGGCAAAATACAAGGATAAAGAGAAAATTCTGAAGGCAGCAAGGGATAAACGTGCCCTCACATATAAAGGGAGACCTATAAGACTCGTGACTGATCTCTCCTTTGAAACTTGGCAGGCCAGAAAGGCTTGGCACGATATCTACAGTGTGCTAAACAGAAAAAATATGCAGCCGAGAATCCTTTATCCAGCAAGTCTGTCATTTAGAATAGAAGGAGAGATAAAGGTCTTCCCAAACAAACAAAAACTGAAGGAATTTGTCACCACGAAACCAGCCCTACAAGAGATCCTAAGGGGGATCCTGTGAGACAAAGTACCAGAGACATCACTACAAGCATAAAACATACAGACATCACAATGACTCTAAACCCATATCTTTCTATAATAACACTGAATGTAAATGGATTAAATGCGCCAACTAAAAGACATAGGGTATCAGAATGGATAAAAAAACAAGACCCATCTATTTGCTGTCTACAAGAGACTCATTTTAGATCTGAGGACACCTTTAGATTGAGAGTGAGGGGATGGAGAACTATTTATCATGCTCCTGGAAGCCAAAAGAAAGCTGGAGTAGCCATACTTATATCAGACAAACTAGACTTTAAATTAAAGGCTGTAACAAGAGATGAAGAAGGGCATTATATAATAATCACAGGGTCTATCCACCAGGAAGAGCTAACTATTATAAATGTCTATGCGCCAAATACCCGAGCCCCCAGATATATAAAACAATTACTCATAAACATAAGCAACCTTATTGATAAGAATGTGGTCATTGCAGGGGACTTTAACACCCCACTTACAGAAATGGATAGATCATCTAGACACACAGTCAATAAAGAAACAAGGGCCCTGAATGATACATTGGATCAGATGGACTTGACAGATATATTTAGAACTCTGCATCCCAAAGCAACAGAATATACTTTCTTCTCGAGTGCACATGGAACATTCTCCAAGATAGATCATATACTGGGTCACAAAACAGCCCTTCATAAGTTTACAAGAATTGAAATTATACCATGCATACTTTCAGACCACAATGCTATGAAGCTTGAAATCAACCACAGGAAAAAGTCTGGAAAACCTCCAAAAGCATGGAGGTTAAAGAACACCCTACTAACGAATGAGTGGGTCAACCAGGCAATTAGAGAAGAAATTAAAACATATATGGAAACAAACGAAAATGAAAATACAACAATCCAAACGCTCTGGGATGCAGCGAAGGCAGTCCTGAGAGGAAAATACATTGCAATCCAGGCCTATCTCAAGAAACAAGAAAAATCCCAAATACAAAATCTAACAGCACACCTAAAGGAAATAGAAGCAGAACAGCAAAGGCAGCCTAAACCCAGCAGAAGAAGAGAAATCATAAAGATCAGAGCAGAAATAAACAATATAGAATCTAAAAAAACTGTAGAGCAGATCAACGAAACCCAGAGTTGGTTTTTTGAAAAAATAAACAAAATTGACAAACCTCTAGCCAGGCTTCTCAAAAAGAAAAGGGAGATGACCCAAATAGATAAAATCATGAATGAAAATGGAATGATTACAACCAATCCCTCAGAGATACAAACAATTATCAGGGAATACTATGAAAAATTATATGCCAGCAAATTGGACAACCTGGAAGAAATGGACAAATTCCTAAACACCCACACTCTTCCAAAACTCAATCAGGAGGAAATAGAAAGCTTGAACAGACCCATAACCAGCGAAGAAATTGAATCGGTTGTCAAAAATCTCCCAACAAATAAGAGTCCAGGACCAGATGGCTTCCCAGGGGAGTTCTACCAGACATTTAAAGCAGAGATAATACCTATCCTTCTCAAGCTATTCCAAGAAATAGAAAGGGAAGGAAAACTTCCAGACTCATTCTATGAAGCCAGTATTACTTTGATTCCTAAACCAGACAGAGACCCAGTAAAAAAAAGAGAACTACAGGCCAATATCCCTGATGAATATGGATGCAAAAATTCTTAATAAGATACTAGCAAATCGAATTCAACAGCATATAAAAAGAATTATTCACCATGATCAAGTGGGATTCATTCCTGGGATGCAGGGCTGGTTCAACATTCGCAAATCGATCAACGTGATACATCACATTAACAAAAAAAAAAGAGAAGAACCATATGATCCTGTCAATCGATGCAGAAAAGGCCTTTGACAAAATCCAGCACCCTTTCTTAATAAAAACCCTTGAGAAAGTCGGGATAGAAGGAACATACTTAAAGATCATAAAGGCCGTTTATGAAAAGCCCACAGCTAACATCATCCTCAACGGGGAAAAACTGAGAGCTTTTTCCCTGAGATCAGGAACACGACAGGGATGCCCACTGTCACCGCTCTTGTTTAACATAGTGCTGGAAGTTCTAGCATCAGCAATCAGACAACAAAAGGAAATCAAAGGCATCAAAATTGGCAAAGATGAAGCCAAGCTTTCGCTTTTTGCAGATGACATGATATTATACATGGAAAATCCGATAGACTCCACCAAAAGTCTGCTAGAACTGATACATGAATTCAGCAAAGTTGCAGGATACAAAATCAATGTGCAGAAATCAGTTGCATTCTTATACACTAACAATGAAGCAACAGAAAGACAAATGAAGAAACTGATCCCATTCACAATTGCACCAAGAAGCATAAAATACCTAGGAATAAATCTAACCAAAGATATAAAAGATCTGTATGCTGAAAACTATAGAAAGCTTATGCAGGTAATTGAAGAAGATATAAAGAAATGGAAAGACATTCCCTGCTCATGGATTGGAAGAATAAATATTGTCAAAATGTCAATACTACCCAAAGCTATATACACATTCAATGCAATCCCAATCAAAATTGCACCAGCATTCTTCTCGAAACTAGAACAAGCAATCCTAAAATTCATATGGAACCACAAAAGGCCCCGAATAGCCAAAGTAATTTTGAAGAAGAAGACCAAAGCAGGAGGCATCACAATCCCAGACTTTAGCCTCTACTACAAAGCTGTCATCATCAAGACAGCATGGTATTGGCATAAAAACAGACACATAGACCAATGGAATAGAATAGAAACCCCAGAACTAGACCCACAAACGTATGGCCAACTCATCTTTGACAAAGCAGGAAAGAACATCCAATGGAAAAAAGACAGTCTCTTTAACAAATGGTGCTGGGAGAACTGGACAGCAACATGCAGAAGGTTGAAACTAGACCACTTTCTCACACCATTCACAAAAATAAACTCAAAATGGATAAAGGACCTGAATGTGAGACAGGAAACCATCAAAACCTTAGAGGAGAAAGCAGGAAAAGACCTCTCTGACCTCAGCCGTAGCAATCTCTTACTCAACACATCCCCAAAGGCAAGGGAATTAAAAGCAAAAGTGAATTACAGGGACCTTATGAAGATAAAAAGCTTCTGCAAAGCAAAGGAAACAACCAACAAAACTAAAAGGCAACCAACGGAATGGGAAAAGATATTTGCAAATGACACATCGGACAAAGGGCTAGTATCCAAAATCTATAAAGAGCTCATCAAACTCCACACCCGAAAAACAAATAACCCAGTGAAGAAATGGGCAGAAAACATGAATAGACACTTCTCTAAAGAAGACATCCGGATGGCCAACAGGCACATGAAAAGATGTTCAACGTCGCTCCTTATCAGGGAAATACAAATCAAAACCACACTCAGATACCACCTCACGCCAGTCAGAGTGGCCAAAATGAAGAAATCAGGAGACTATAGATGCTGGAGAGGATGTGGAGAAACGGGAACCCTCTTGCACTGTTGGTGGGAATGCAAATTGGTGCAGCCGCTCTGGAAAGCAGTGTGGAGGTTCCTCAGAAAATTAAAAATAGACCTACCCTATGACCCAGCAATAGCACTGCTAGGAATTTACCCAAGGGATACAGGAGTACTGATGCATAGGGGCACCTGTACCCCAATGTTTATAGCGGCACTCTCAACAATAGCCAAATTATGGAAAGAGCCTAAATGTCCATCAACTGATGAATGGATAAAGAAATTGTGGTTTATATACACAATGGAATACTACGTGGCAATGAGAAAAAATGGCCTTTTGTAGCAACATGGATGGAACTGGAGAGTGTGATGCTAAGTGAAATAAGCCATACAGAGAAAGACAGATACCATATGGTTTCACTCTTATGTGGATCCTGAGAAACATAACAGAAACCCATGGGGGAGGGGAAGGGAAAAAAAAAAAAAAAAAGAGGTTAGAGTGGGAGAGAGCCAAAGCATTAGAGACTGTTAAAAACTGAGAACAAACTGAGGGTTTAGGGGGGGTGGGAGGGAGGGCAGGGTGGGTGATGGGTATTGAGGAGGGCACCTTTTGGGATGAGCACTGGGTGTTGTATGGAAACCAATTTGACAGTAAATTTCATATATTAAAAAATAAAAAAATAAAAAAAAAAATAAAAAAAAAAACATAAAAAAAAAAAAACTTTTTAGAGCGTGACGTTTTATGGTAATCATTCTCAATATGCAGCAATTTATATAATTTTTCATTAATATTTGATGTGTACTTAAAATGCTTCTTGAGGAATATGTTCTTTATGCCTTTTGTGCAAAGCTTATTTATTCTTTAATTTTTTCTAATATTTTTTGGATTGGGCTGATAAATCTATCCAGGATAGCTGTGTTAAAATCATATTGCTGTGGTGAATTTGTGAATTTCTTATGGTGAATTTCTCTTTGTAATTCTGTCAGTTGGTTTTCATCTTATAAAACCATTATTATATTCATAGAAGTTTAGAGTTGGTTTTTCTTACTGGAAAAATCAAATGAATTATCAATATATGATTCCATTTATTTTTAATAATTTTTTGTTTTCTATATTTATAAAGCAATACTAACTTTCTTTTGGAAAAACTCTCCCTGCTATATTATTGTTTGATTTTCTTTTTAATTTGAAACTAGGTAACTTTCCTTTTTTATTGTAGGCTTACCATGTTTTTTTTTTTTTCATATTTCTTATTTTTCATAGTAACTATACATTTGGATTTATTCTGTTATATTCCTTGGACCCTATGCAAAGTCTCATTCTAAGTGCCCTAGTAGGTGGTCCTAGATTTTGTGTCTTGTTCTCCTGTCCTTGACAGGCATATAAATGCAAGTTTCAGAGCTTACTTAGCCAGGCTATCTGAAATTGCTGAGAAATGCAAAGTATTTCAAATTACCCCAGATTTACTTAGCAAACTCTAAGTACTCAGTAAGCTGAAAGATGTTCGTAAACAACAACAACAAAAAAATCTGTGTTAGAATGTAGAATTGGTTTGGGATACTGAGAAACTGCTTTTTTTTTCAATGTTTATTTATTTTGAGAGAGAAAGGGAGAGCACATGTGGGGGAGGGGCAGAGAGCAAGAATCCCAAGCAGACTCCATTCTATCAGCACAGAGCCCAGTGTGGGGCTCTATCTCACAAACTATGAGATCATGACCTGAGCTGAAATCAAGAGTCAGACACTTAACTGGCTGAGCCACCTAGGGCCCCAAAACTGCATGTTTTTATTAAAAAAAATTTGAATTATTGGTTATGCATTCACGATTTGACTGAAAACAATTATTTGTGCTGAAATTTTCTTCCTGGCTTTGTAAAGTAGAAATACTGCTGGTATTCAGTTCTCTGACATCTTTGGGCACGCCACTGCTGCTTGGCCCAGTTTTATCGGTTTTGCTACATGCTGCCATCTCTGTGCTTTTCTCCTTTGTTCTGTGCCAATAAGAACAGCTGCTGCTGTTTGTTGCCTGCTTTCCCAGATGTTTTTTTATATTTAGGATGGCAACAGGAGTGAGAAAAAGCTGCGGTGATTTTAGAGAGTTGATAAATGAACAACAGAAAGCTAGACCTGGAGTATTTCACTAATGCTCTCACCACTTTCCAGTGGCCCCTAGGGGTGATTTCTAGTTTCCCACCCTCCATGGAATCTCACTTCATGACTTGGCCTCTCTTCATTCTCTTACCACACAACTGTTTCAGATTTTACTGATGAGCTACAATTCAAAAACTCTACTATAGGAGAATACTGACATTACATTCTCTCATTGTCTGTTTTTAAATGTTGTGCTGCACTTTAGTAAAATATACAACTAAGTATATAGCTTATACTTTTATACATGTGCACCCATATAATTACCAGGCAGATAAAGATTTTAAAAATTTAATTTCTGCAGAAGTCTCCTCTGCCCTTTCCCAGCTAATGCCTGTACCAACTTGCCATCAGAGGTATTCCCTGTTCTTTCATTATTACCAATTAATTTTGCCTGTTCTTGAATTTGATATAAATGGAACATATAAATCAGCACAGAGACTGATTTGGGGCTAGAACTCAAGAACTGTGAGATCATTGACCTGAGCCAAAATCTGACACTTAACCGACTAAGCCACCGAGGTGCCCCATAGAGTATTATTTGTGTGTGTGTGAAATTTTTTACCTATCTAAAATCATCCCTTATACTTTGATGTGTGAGGAAGGGAAAATGGAGAGATAAGAACAAACAAAACTAAACCAGGTTTAAATACTTTCTAGTAAAAGCCCCTCTACACAGGAGAGGCACTACGGACAAATCAAAAGTTATCATTATAATAGCACAATAAACGCATATGGCTTAAGAAATGAAATAGAAACCAAATAATGACTGTCCTACTAAACCTTATTTAAGATCAGTAACAAAGTCGTAACTGAAAAGGAAAATTCCATGAATATTATCACATAACTTGACAGCAAGTTTAAAAGCAGAGGTAAAATGAAACATAAATATAAATTTGTGAAAATGGGGACATTTGTGCCAAATCAAATTCATATCTAATCTTAAAATATCTTAGGAAGGATAGAAGTTGGTGCTCTTTGAATCTCTCTTTATTAAATATCTAAGCCGTTTACTTGCCTGCAGAAATCTTATATAGAAAGACTTTACATATGTTTCTGGGGGAGCTTTAACTACATGCATTGGTAAATTCTTGTGTTCAGCTAATTAAATATAGTCAAAGGAAGCATCAAATTATTATTTTCTATTATTAAAAGCATTAAACTCTTAAAACACACAGGAAGAAAAAATGTAAAATGTATTATTTCTTCTCAGTGTGCTAGCATCTGGGTATATTACTTTTGTTAAGTGGATTTAAATGGTTAAATCAAGTGAGTTAAGGAATACAGAATATAGATTCATGTTTTTTGATGCAAACTTAATGCTTTCACTACATTACAAAGATATTCTTTTCCATTATCTTCCCATTATTTTTAATCATTCACCTACCACATAAAACATTTTTTCTCATCCTTTTCTATGCTTTAAGTAATATTCTCAGAACTAAGAATAGCTCTGCCATTGTCCTTTAACCCTTCATTAGGATTTAATAGAAGGAAATTTATGAATTTACATTAATAGATTGTTATTACATAATATCTATGAATTTGTAAGGTTTTTCTGGCAATAAATGTTGAAAATAACACTTATGTGTAATAATATTACACAGCTTAAATTCAAAAAGGGGGTTAAAGGAGGTCAAAAGGAGGTTGCTAATTTTATTCCTCTGTGTTAGGCAGTATTTTAAGGGCTTCCCATACGACAGCTCATAGAATTCTCACAACAACCCTCTGGATTGTGTGCTATTAGGATTACAAATCAAATATTGATATACAGATGTCCTATGTCACATCCCAACGTCACAGATTTGGCAAATGGAAGAGCCAGGTTTCAGACTTCACAGCCTATGCTCTTAGCAGCAATCTCACCTTTCAGCAATAAAAGTTTAGTTTGGGAAACCTCTACTATTGCATACTGCTAAGATGCAGAAAGTCGCGCACTAATAAATAATCTGTCATAGGGAAAGCCAAGAGGTACATTGGTTAAGGTTGCCAAACTATTTATAACTAATAAACCCTAAAATCTCAGTGGCTTGCAGAAACTGATGTGAGACTGGGGCAAGAGAGAGACTGATAAATGGGTTTCCTTTTTTTTTTTTTTTTTTTTTTTTTTGGTAACAACAGTCAATTCAGTTCTAAGAACAGCACTAACCTTTTGGTGTGTGTTTTCTACAAACAAGGGCATTTTCCCACAAAATAACAACGTGATGTAAAAAATCAAAAATTAACTCATGCATATTACTATCATTGAATCCTCGACACCCTTTCAAGTTTTGCTAATAGGCTTAATAATGCCCAGGATCACATATTACCTTTAATTTAATTTAATTTAAATTTAGAGAGAGCACAAGCCAAGGAGAGGGGCAGAAGGAGAGAGAATGTTTTTGTTTTTTCCTTTGAGAGGGGGAGAGAGAGAGAGAGAAAGAAAGAGAGAGAATCTTAAGCCGGCTCCACATTCAGCACAGGGCTTGATGCAGGGCTCAATCCCATAAACTTGGGCCCATGACCTGAACTGAAATCAAGAGTCAGATGCTTAACTGACTGGACCACCGACCACACATTACTTTCATTGTCATGTCTCTTTAGTCGTCTTTAATCTAGAACAGATCCTCAGCTGTCCTTTATTTTCATGGCCCATGTACTTTTGTAGATTATATGACTATTATTTTGCAAAATGTCCCTCCATTTGGGTGTGTCTGTTTCCTCATGACTTGATTCAGGTGATGCATTTTTGCAAGGAATGCCATAGAGGTGATGTAGTCTCTTTATATTCTATTGATGGTGTGTGATTATAATTTTCCTTATTATAGTTGATGTTAGCTTTTTGGTTTTTTTCCTAGTTTTAATGAGATAAAATTGACGTACGGCACTGTTTTAGCACGTCCAGCATGATGATTTGACTTTCGTATATTGTGAAATGATTACCACAATAAGTTAACATCCATCATCTCGTATAGATTAAAAAGTGTATTTTCCCCTTATGATGAGAACTGATGCAATATATTCTTATAATAACTTTTACTATATCATAGAGCAGTGTTAACCATAGTCAACATGTTGTACGTTACATCTCAAGGCTTATCTTATAACTGGGAGTCTATACCTTTTTACAACCTTCCTCTTATTCCTTCCCCCTCACCCTCTCACCATATCTCTTTTTCTGTGAGTTTGTTTGCTTTTAAATTCTACATATAAATGAGACCATACACTATTTGTCTTACTTTGACACACCACCCTTAGCATAATGCCCTCAAGGTCCATCTATGTTGTTGCAAATAGTAAGATTTCCCTCTTTTCATGCCTCAATAACATTCCATTCTATTTTTTGAGGAATCTCCATTCTGTTTTCCATAGTAACTGTCTGAGTATACAATCAGACCATAAACATAGTTGAGTTACCTTTTCTCCACAATTCCCCCCGCCCCACCTTCCGCCAGCATTTGTTTTCTTTTGTCTTTTTCATGATAGCCATTCTAATAGGAGTGAGTTGAAATCTCATCGTGGTTTTGATTTGCATTTGCCAAATGATTAGTGCTGGTGAGCATCTTTGCATTCGCCTATTGGCCATTTGTATGTTGTCTTTGGAAAAATGTCTATTCAGGGCTTTTGCCCATTTTTAAAATCAGATTGTTTGGTTTTATTTATTTTGCTATTGAATTATATAAATTCTTTTTATATCTGGAATATTAAGCCATTGCCAGATACACTGTTTGCAAATATTCTTTTCCAGTTTTGTAAGCTGTCTTTTCCCTTTGTTGACAGGGTTTTTTTTCCTGTGCAAACTTTTTAGTTAGTATAGTCCCATTTGTTTATTTTATTGCTTGTGCCTAGTGTAATATGTGAACATTATTTCTAAGAAACTTGCCAAGAAGCTTACCACCTATATTTTCTTCTAGGAGTTGTATGGTTTTTGGTCTTACATTTAAGTCCTTAAAGTATTTTGAGTTAATTTTTGTGAGTGGTGTAAGATAGTGGTTTAGTTTTTCTTTTACATTTTGAATATCCAACTTTCCCAGCATCATCTATTGAAAAGACTGCCTTTTCTCTGGTGAATATTCTTGGAAAATATTATCAAATATTGATTGGATATGCATGCGTTAATTTCTGGGCTCTTGATTCTGTTCTGTTGGTTTATGTGTCCATTTTTGTGCTGTTATGTTTATGTGTCCATACTGTTTTGATTACCAAAGCTTTATATGTAGCTTGAAAT
The DNA here is from genome assembly GCF_018350195.1 of Panthera tigris. Lineage (NCBI taxonomy): Eukaryota > Metazoa > Chordata > Mammalia > Carnivora > Felidae > Panthera > Panthera tigris. Next base: position 87,569,760 of record NC_056663.1, read on the forward strand.
AAGAAAGTGTGATACCTCCTAGTTTGTTTTAGGATTATTTTAGCTATTCAAGGTCTCTTGTGGTTCCATATCAATTTTAGGATTATTTTTTCTGCTTCTGTAAAGTCAATGGCATTGGAATTATTTTTGAATTTTATTTTATTGAAGAATTGACATACAATATTGTATTAGTTTCAGGTATACAACATAGTGATTCAATATTTATATACATTATGAAGTAGTTACCACAATAAGTCTAGTTACTATCTGTCAAAATACAAAGTGGTAACAATATTATTGTTATATACCCTATGCTCTACATTATATCCCCATGTCTTATTTATTTTATAACTGTAAGATTGTACCTTTTAGTCCTCTTCACTTATTGCATCTATCCTCCTACACTCCTGGCAACCATTAGTTTGTTTTCTGTTATCTATAAATCTTTTTTGTTTGTTTAATTCTACATATAAGTGAAATCATAAGGTATGTGTCTTCCTCTATCTGACTTATTTCACTTGGTATAATGCTCTAGTTCCATTCATGTTGTTGCAAATGGTGAGATTTTATTTTTTATGGGTAATATTCCATTGTGTGTATGTGTGTGTGTGTGTGTGCACCACATTTTCTTTATAAATTTACCTATCAATGAACATTTAGGTTGCTTCTGTATCTTGGCTATTGTAAATAATGCTACAATGAACATAGTGGTGTATAGGTCTTCTCAAATAGCTTTTTCATTTGCTTCAGGTATATACCTACAGGTAGAATTGCTGTATCATATGGTTGTTTTAGTTTAAAGTTTTTGAGGAAACTCCATACTCCTTCCCATAGTGGCTGCACAAATTTGTTTCTACCAGCAGTGCACAAGGATTTCCTTTTCTCTACATTCTCACTAAAACTTGTCATTTCTTGTCTTTTTTGATACTAGCCATTGTGACAGGGTGAGATAGCTCATCGTAGTTTGATTTGTATTTCCCTGATGGTTAGTGATGTTGAACATCTTTTCATGTGTTCATATTTACATTGGAATTTTGATAGGGATTGCATTACGGATGGCTTTTAGTACCTTTGGACATTTTAAGAATACTAATTCTTGTCCATGAATAGGGGATACCTTTCCATCTATTTATGTCTTTGATTTCCTTCTAGTTGTCTTGTATTTTTCAGTATAAACATTTTTCACCTCCTTAGCTCAATTTATTTCTAAGTATTGTACTGTTTTGATGTTATTGTAAATGGTGTTGGATCCTTCATTTCTTTTTTAGATAATTGTTAGTGTATAGAAATTCTACTAATTATTGTATGTTAATTTTGTATCCAGGAAGTTTTCTGAATTGGTTGATTAGATATAATAGGTTTTTGGTGGATTCTGTAGGATTTTCCATGGATTAGAGCCAATTTTACTTTCTTTCCAATTCTGATGACTCTTATTTTTTAAATTTATTTATTTTGAGAGAGAGAGAGAGAGAGAGAGGGAGAGAGAATCCCAAGAAGGCTCCACACTCTCAGCATGGAGACCAAGGTGGGTCTCAAACTCATGAACCATGAGATCTTGACCTGAGCCAACATCAAGGGTCAGATGCTTAACTGACTCAGCCACCATGGCACCTCTTTTTGTTTTTTGGCCTAATTGTTCTAGATATAACTTCCAGTACTATATTGAATAGGAATGGTTATGGTGGGCATTTTATATTGTTCACCTTAGAGGAAAAGTTTTCAAACTTTCATCACTGATTATGATGCTAGCTGTAAGCTTATCATATATGGTCTTTGTAATGTTGAGGCATATTCTTTCTATACCTGATTTGTTAAGAGTTTTTGTTATGAATGGATGTTGATTTTTTTTCTTTTCTACTAATATAATGGATCACCTTTATTGATTTGCATATGTTGAACCATCTTTGCATTAGAGGGATAAATCCCATTTGACCATGATAACAAATCCTTTTAATGTGAATTCAGAGTGCTGGTATTTTAATGACAATTTTTGTATCTGTATTCATCATGGACATTAATTTGTAGTTTTATGTTTTTTGTTTTTTGTTTTCTCTAATAGTGTCCTTTCTGCCTTTGGTATCAGGGTGATGCTAGCCTGATAAAATGAGTTTGTTTGAGAAAGATTGACATTAATTCTTTTTATAATCTTTGGTAAAATGTACCAGCATAGCCTTCCAGTCCTTTTTCTTTGTTACTGATTCAATCTCCTTACTAGTGATTGGTCTGTTTAAATTTTCTATTTCTTTTTGATTCGGTTTTGATAAATTGTATGTTTTTAAGAGTTTTTCCAAAGCTTCTAGGTTCTCCAGTAATTGGTTTATTGCTCTTAATTGCCTCCTATGATCCTTTTTGTATTTCTGTAGTGTCAGTTGTAATACCTCCTTTTTCATTTATAATTGTGTTGATTCAGATCCTTTTTCCCTTGGTAAGTCTTGCTAATGGTTTGTCAATTTTGTTTATATTTTCTATTGTTTTTCACTTCATTAATTTCTCCTTTAATCTGTATTTTTTCTTCTAATTTTTGGTGCTCTAGTTTTTTAAGGTGTATAGTTAGGTTGAGATTTTTTTTCTTAACGTAGGCATTTCTTGATATGAACTTCCCTCCATCCTATAATTGATGATATATTTTCATTTTTGTTTGTGTCTACATCCTCCTTTTTCTTCCTTTGATAGCATTCCTAAACTTTCGAAGGTTTTAGGTCTTTTTCCTCTCATCATACATTTTAGGTTATTAATGTTACAGTTTACATATTAAAATTTTTTTAATGTTTATTTCTGAGAAAGAGAGACAGAGTGCGAGCAGGGGAAGGGCAGAGAGAGAGGGAGACACAGAATCCGAAGCAGGGTCCAGGTTCCGAGCTGTTGGCACAGAGCCCGATGCAGGGCTCGAACTCACAAACTGAGAGATCATGACGTGAGCTGAAGTTGGATGTTCAACCAGCTGAGCCACCCAGGCGCCCCATGGTTTACATATTTTTTGTATTGTGTATCTAATAACATTGTAGTTATGGCTATTTTTAGTCTTTTTATTTTTAACATTTAAATCAGTTGTAAATAAATTATGTACCTACATTACCCTATTACAGAATCTAACTTTGCCTACATATTTTTCATTACTAGTAAGTTGTACATTATTTTATTATGTTATTATTATGTTAACTAGTGTACTTTTACTTTCAAATAACTCTTTTTGGCATTTCTTGTGTAATATAGATTTAGTGGTGATTAACTCCTTTACCTTTTGTTTAGTTGGGAAAGTTTTTACCTCTCCTTCTATACTCAACAATGCTATCCTTCAGCATTGAATTGAAAACAATGTTGAAGACACTGAATTCTTGGTTGACTTTTTTTTTTATTTCAACATTTTGAATACAACATTCCATTTTTCTTTATTCTGAAATGTTTATTGAGAAATCTGCCAATTATTTTATGGGGCTTCATTTTATGTAAACTCTCTTTCGCTGCTTTTAAAATTTTTTCTTTGAGTTTTGGCAATTTACCACGTTTGTACCAATGTGTCTTGGTACACCCCTATTTGGGTTCAAACTTTTTTGGATCTTTGGGCCTCAGGGATCTGGATGTCCATTTTTCTCTCTAGCTTTGAGAAGCTGTCAACAAATATTGTATGAAATACACTTTCTGTCCCTTTTTCTTCTCCTCCTGGAATTCCCATAAGAGTATTGTTTCTTTTGATTGAGTCCCATGGACTTCCTTTCCTTATTTCTCCTCTGGATGGATGATTTCACATGTTCTGTCTTCTAGGTCACTGATATTTTCTTCTGCACATTGAATCTGCTTTTGAACCTCTCTATTGGGTTTTTCAGTCATGGTATTTTTCAACTCTTGGATTTTCCTAATTGTATTTAGTTGTATGTCTGTGTGTTCTTGTACTTTACTAAACTTCTTTAAGAGGATTATTTTGAACTCTTTATCTAAAGTTCATAGATCCCCATTTCTGTAGGATCAGTTATTGGATTTTTATTTGCTTCTTTTGGTGTATCATGTTTGCCTGATTTTTCATGGTCCTTGATTTTTATTTGATTAATGCTCTCCTCTTTCAGACCTTACAGATTCACTTTGGCAGAGATAGTTATTTACCAGTCAGCTTGCTTTGGGTTTCTGAATATGGTTGCTGGTAACATCCTTGGGGAAGTGGGGTTTTATATTAGAGCCTATTGTGGGATGAGGCCACTGATTGTGCTCTGGGGTCGAGGGACAACTGGCTGAGAACAGTTGGGTAGGATTGTTGGTTTGGTTTCCTGCCCAAGCAAAGCTATAGGTGGTTGTCTGAATTTTGTCTGAATTCTTTGGTTAGTTTTCCTAGTAGTCGGAACTTGGTATATATATTCAGTTGTAGGTAGTGTTATAAATCTGCTTCCCTGCCCTAGCAGGGTGGCAGAACAGGCCCCAGGGAATCCTTGTAGCTTGGGGATCTAAATCAGATAATCATGCAATGAATTCCCTGGCCAGGCAGGTCACCAGTTTTGCTTTGCTGATGGAGAAAGCCATAGAATGTGCTCTGTATTCAAATTTTACTGTGAGGAGTTTTGCTGGATAGGCTATGCAACTTCTCATAACTCTGGTTACTTCACCTGGTCAAGTACCTGAGGGTGATATTCATCAATGGGTGGGGCTATGAATTAGTTTCTCTGCAAGGGCAGAATGAGAGAACTGGCTCCAAGTTTGTAAAACTCCTTGTGATCTTAAATCAGGCTAACCCATGCTCTGTATCCTGCCTGAACAGGGACCCTGGCTTTGTTCTGTGGTTGATTGGTTCTGCCTGCCAGACTCTCCACTCAAGTGTACCTGAGCTACAGAGTTTTCCTCACATTCTGGCCCGGTTTTCTGGTTGAGTGGGTTCAGGGGCTACACTCAGCAGTAATGAGGCTTTGAAGGCATAATAGGAAGACCAGCTCCAGGCAGACTCCCTGGTGTTCCTGGTCAAGATTTTTGGTCAGCAGGTGTCAGAAGTTATGCTCAGTGATAAGCTGGGGTATGATTCAGCTCTCCCTATCTGGGTAGGGATAGACCAGGCTGTAGGGCCAAAGAGGAGCTTGAGTTTAATAACTGAATCAAGAAGATTTATGCCTTATCAAGTTCCCTGCTCAGAATGCATTACCATCTTGACTATACAGATGAGTAAAACCACTGATTGGGGCTACTATTTGGTCAATGAAAGTAGGAATTCCATCTTCTAAGATCTGAGTGCTGGTTATTAGAAGCCCTTCCTCTATCACTGGTTCCTAATGGTCAAGACCATCACATTCCTTAGCAATCCCCATGTGACAAGACCTGAGAAAAGAAGATCCCAAGAAGGGATCTGATATTGAGGTCTCCACTCTCTTTTCCCATTGGGAAAAGGGTAATGTGGTTGATGTGTAGCTATTCCTTTACCCTTCTAATGCAGTCTGTCTTGGGCTCTGTAGTACAGAAGTATTCTTCAGCCTTACTCCTACGTTCTCGGATTTCCTCACTGGTGTCTTATCCATGAATAGTTGGTAGTTGTTCTTGTGAGGAGAAGCAAAGTTAGGAAACTGATTTAGTCACCACTATCTTGGTGATGTCCCTTACTAGGTGGCTTCTTTACATATTCATTTAGGAGTGCACCCTAACGGAGGCTCTACCATTTCCAACAGACCTGAGGGAATGATGTATTAATACCTAAAAGTTAGAAAAAGTATGCCCAAAGAAAATTTCAGTATCAGGGCATCTGGGTGGCTCAGTCGGCTGAGCGTCCGACTACAGCTCAGGTCATGATCTGGTGGATTTTGAGTTCCGAGCCCTGTGTCAGGCTCTGTGCTGACAGCTCAGAGTCTGGAGCCTGCTTCGGATTCTGTGTCTCCCCCTCTCTCAAAAATAAATAAACATAAAAAAAAAATTTTTAAGAAAATTCCAGTATCTTCAACAATTTCTAGTAAAGAACCTATACAGACCAGCATAATTAAGCATCTAGCCCTCATGGCAGGCATATCTTTATAGAAAAATAAACTTATAAAGTGAGTCTCACCAAGATTGTATAATTGAATATTTAACATACAGTCATCTAATAATCACATGATTACCCACATATTTTTTTTCTCATAGGAAAATAAAATGCTGCTAACAAGTATTTCTCTGTTTTGCCTGGCTGTTTTACTTTTCTGTGTAAAATAACTCATTAGCACTTTAGTTAAGCCATCAAACTCGTATGAAGTAAGTTAACATAGGTTTTAGGAGTTTATTTTTTTAATATTTATTTATATTGAGAGGGAGAGAGAGAGATAATCTCAAGCAGCCCCTGCACTATTAGCACAGAACCCAATGTAGGGCTTGAACTCATGAACCTGAGATCATGACCTGAGCCAAAATCAAGTTGGATGCTTAATCTACTGAGTCACCCAGGTGCTCCAGGTTTTAGGATTTTATAACACTAATTTCCCCATCTGATTTCTGAATCTATTGGGAAGACCAGTAGAATATAGATGACAGATCAAATATGACTATTTCTTTAATTGATATATATATAACATTGGTATAATCTGTAGCCAAGTAAGATGGGATTTTTTTTTGAAGAATTAAACAACTTTACCTACCCCATCAAAGAATGCTAAAGCTAATGCTATGAAGACCACCATCTATAAAGCCTTCCCTATATAATTTATGGTACAAAGAAGCAAAGCATAACATTGGACACATGCTGGCATCTCATTCTTAAAAAAAATGGCAAGTCAGAGAAATTATTCATTTGCCATGAGGCAGAATAAAGGAGAGAATGTCAGAGAGATGCTAGGAGAATTAGGCTAAAAGAGCTTTCTCCCTGTCAAAGTAACTAATTTGGTTGGGAGCAGACAACAGCAGTGTTTCCATACTTTAAATATGAATCAGTCTCCTAGAGGTAAATGATGATTTGTGCATGTACAGAAAATTAAATTTTTTATTGCATTCTTAGAAATAGATGCTTATTTTTTTTACATTGATGCCTTTATATATTTTCACTTTTTTTTAAAATTTTTTTTTTAATGTTTATTTTTATTTTTGACAGAGAGAGAGACAGAGCATGAGCAGGGGAGGGGCAGAGAGAGAGGGAGACACAGAATCGAAAGCAGGCTCCAGGCTCCGAGCTGCCAGCACAGAGCCCGATGCGGGGCTCGAACTCACAGACCGCGAGATCATGACCTGAGCCGAAGTTGGACCCTCAACCGACTGAGCCACCCAGGTGCCCCTATTTTCACGTTTTAATTATATATGTGAATGAAAATAGGAATCAACCAAAGCACATAAGAAACTGCTACATTAAGGATGATTTCAAAGTTTCTTTTTTTTTAAATTAAGTTTTAAGTTTATTTTTTGAGAGAGAAGCAGAGAAAGAGGGAGAGAGAATCCCAAGCAGGCTTCACACTGTCAGCACTGAGAGCAGTGTGGGGCTCAAACCCAAACCGTGAGATCATGACCTGAGCAGAAACCAAGAGATAGACACTTAACTGACTGAGCCACCCAGGTACCCCTCAAAGTTTCTTCAGTCCAACAAGGAATTTATTAAGATAAAAAGAAAAGTCAGCATCATGATACATTTAATGAGAACACAATCAGATTTTAAAAATTTATCACTGGTGGTTTACAATTGAAAGGCAGATGTACTCATACAAAAATCAAATGATCTGATATGTCAAGGAAGCAAAACACTATTGAAGCAAACTGAAAAATTAACATTGTTTAATTGATATACTGAGAGAACATATTTGTACCTTTTGTCTCTTTCAAAAGATGCAAGAAAACCTTTCAGCAAGAAATAAATTTGACAGTATTTGTGAAAATGATATTTGGAAGTTATATATTTTCATTTTAATATGTTCTCCTTTTTCTTAGACTAATAAAATAGCAAATAGTTGCTAGCTCATTTAATTGTATCTACACCCTTTTCCTGAATTACTATACATCTCTCATGTCAAGAAATGAATTATTTCTTGCTTTAAGGAATTTGGAGTTCTATTTTGAAGACTTGTTATAATTTTGCAATATGTCACGTGGATCACAATTGCATCTAGAACTACTGCTGTGGAAAATCCACTGCATTGAAGGTGGCATAAACCCCTCTCCAATGACCAGATAATTGATGCTTCATGTGAAAGTATAAACACAGAGCAATAAATTTACTGCAGATTTCGTGGAAATACTAATTAAACTGTGACTTATGCACACAATCAGGTGGGCTAGATTCAGTTCATAAAGTGAAATTCAGAAGAGATATATTCAAGGACCGAAATGAGAAAAAAAGATTAAAAAGTTGTTAAAGTCATAGCCTGTTTATACTCCATCACCTTCTGAAACATAATAAAACATGATGGATGAAGGAAGGATATTGTTTATAGATCATTTCTATGTTCTCCAATCTCTCTTTCTGATGCAAGAAAAGTATCATGGTGGATCAATCATAATGAAAGGAGAGAATATGAATGGCATCCAATTTCATAACAGAGAACTGAATTGACTAAGCAGAGGTCAACATTAACCATCAAACAAAATTTCTAAGAGCTACAAGCTTCACTGAGAATGAGCATCTTCTGTCTGGGTGACTACTTGTTTTGAGGAAGGAATACCAAAAGCTGATTTATCAGTGTGGTTTTTCTTTCTCTTAAATTTGTGATCCCAGATCAATCCTCATATGCTTGCCTTAACCATTGCTTAGCAAACAGCTGTATTAGATAAAATTTTCTTGTTAAAAAAATGAATTGGTAGGAAAAGTTTCAACACTAAACATATGAACAGGAAAAAAAAAAGAATAAAACAAATACAGCAATGAAAACCACATTTGAACCAGAACGGTAAATTCCACTGAAAACAGAGACAGGAATACTGACCAACACAAGAAGACTATGAAAAAGCAAATAAAAAATATGATTAATAAGATGATACACATGGGAAAACAAAGGAAATCAAAGACAAGTGTGGTTAGATTTATAAAGTAAATATAAGAAAACAAAACTGGACTTCAAGCTGTACTACAAAGCTGTAATCATCAAGACAGTATGGTACTGGCAAAAAAACAGACACTCAGATCAATGGAACAGCATAGAGAAGCCAGAAATGGACTCACAAATGTATGGCCAACTAATCTTTGACAAAGCAGGAAAGAATATCCAATGAAATAAGACAGTCTCTTCAGCAAGTGGTGCTGGGAAAACTGGACAGCGACATGCAGAGGAATGAACCTGGACCACTTTCTTACACCAGACACAAAAATGGATGAAAGACCTCAATGCAAGACAGGAAGCCATCAAAATCCTTGAGGAGAAAGCAGGCAAATACCTCTTTGACCTTGGACACAGCAACTTCTTACTCAACATGTCCCCAGAGGTAAGGGAAACAAAAGCAAAACTGAACTACTGGGATCTCATCAAGATAAAATGGTTCTGCACAGTGAAAGAAAAAATCAGCAAAACTAAAAGGCAACCAACAGAATGGGAGAAGATATTTGCATATCAGATAAAGGGTTAGTATCCAAAATCTATAAAGAACTTATCAAACTCAACACCCAAAAAACAAATAATGCAGTGAAGAAATGGGCAAAAGAGATGAATAGACATGTCGCCAAAGAAGACATCCAGATGGCCAACTGACACATGAAAAAATGCTCAACGTCACTCATCATCAGGAAATACAAATCAAAACCACAATGAGATGTCACCTCACACCTGTCAGAATAGCTAACATTAACAGCTCAGGCAGCAACAGATGTTGGTGAGAATGTGGAGAAAGAGGATCTCTTTTGCACTGCTGGTGAGAAAGCAAACTGGTGCAGCCACCCTGGAAAACAGTATGGAGCTTCCTCAAAAAATTAAAAATAGAACTACCCTACAACCCAGCAATTGCACTACTAGGCATTTATCCAAGGGACAAAGGGATGCTGTTTTGAAGGGACACATGCACCCCAGGCTCTCCCTGAGGAGCGAAGGGTTTGAAACCCACATTGGTCACCCCAAGTTTTAAGACCTGTAACAGAAAGATGAGCCCCTAAAACACCCAGCACTGAAAACCAACCTGTCCGATGTCCATGAGACTCACAAGGCCATTGTGAATGGAGAAATGGCTCTTAAAGGGTTTGTACTCGCCCACATCAAGGACTAGTGCAGAGGCAGGCAATTAAAAAGTGCACAGGTGGTTTATGAAACAGAATTAGTTGCTTATCTTAAAGCATTGGCCTAAGGGGCAGGCATCTAACTTAACACATGTCTAGGAGCTACCTGGGGCACTTTCCAGGAATGAAAGCTGGCAGATGCCATGTTTGTGCTCTTTTTTGCTCACTTACATGTCCCAGAAATTAGCTTATACCCTGTCTGGTGCCTTGATTTTTACAGCTGGCACCATTGGATACCTCTAAATTTCCTGGCTCTGGAACCAGTGGGGCTCATGCTCACCAGGCTCCACAGAACTGTAACCAATAGAGAAAGAGTTTTCAACTAGCTACCACCCCAAGGACACAGCAGGAGACAACAGAGCCAGGGGCCCAGTCTTTCTGTGAAAGAAAGCTTCATTGAAGGCCTGAGGGGCAAGCTTATAATTAAATATACATGTTAGGGCCAACTGTAATACTCTCTACAGACCTTGGAGGAGATTCACCATATTTGCACTCTCCTTCTGCCATGCTCTAAAGAGCCAATACCCTCTCCCAGAGAGGAGTTTGTACATGTGTCCAATAACCTGTTTTTTGTGGCTGCCACCCACGTGACAGCCCCTAGTTACCTACCTCTGGGGGTCAGCAGGGCTTGCATTCCTTGGTCCCATGGTCCTATAACAAATGGAGATAGAGTTCTTGGCCAGCTACAACTTCTAGGGCACTGGGCAGACAGCCGACTGAAACACAGCCAGTCTTTCTGTTCAAATGGTCTATGCGCTTGTCCTAGAGCTTCAACTTGAGGGGCAGATTTCTGATTTGACACACATCTAGAGGCCTGTTAAGGTGCAGTCTGGGGTAAGGTCAGTGGACACCATCTATTCAACCTCCTTCTGTCTCACCCTGGGTTGTTATTCCACCAAGGAACTTGTACTTTTATCTGACATCACAATTTCTGTAACTGCCAGTCAGAGGACACCTTTAGATCACCTCCTTCTGATGGTCAGTGGCACTTACCCTCGTGGTCCCATAGAACTATACATATTTGTACATTGTAAAAACTGAGGATCTGGCTTCCAATCAGCCTGAAATGAGGTACTCACTCAGATCTTCTGCTTTGTGACACTGACATGTCTTGGCACATAGTCATCTACTGGGAACCACTAAAAATAGGCTGCTTTGTCAATTACAACTACTGAAAGGCAACCAAGAGCTAAGACACAAGTTTCATCTCATACATAAGGCTACTCCTTTGAGACTTGGAGAGGTAACAGTTCACCTAATGCATAGGAACAAATGCAGAAGTAAGCAAAATGAATAAACAGAGCAATGTGTTTAAACAAAAGAATAAGACAAAACCTCAGGGGGAAAAAAACCTCAGCATTAATGAAACAGAGACAAGTAATTTACCTTGGAAAAAGTTCCAAGTAATTGTAATAAAGGTGCTCTATGAAATTGGGAGAATGAATGAACACAATGAGAACTTCAACAAAAAGAAAATATAAGGAAGTACCATATAGACATTACAGAGTGGAAGAATACAATGAATGAACTGAAAAATGCAATAGAAGGGTTCAAAAACAGACTAGATGATGCAGAAGAATAGATCAGAGACCTGGGAGACAAGTCAGAGGAACTCTTTCAAATAGGCAAAAAGCAAAGAACTATAAAAAGCGAAGATACCTTAAAGGAGTTATTTGGCAACATCAAGTGGAATAAAATTTGCGTTTTAGGGGTCCCAGAAGGAGAAGAGAAAGAAAACGGGGCAAAAAACTTTTTATGAAGAAACAATGGCTGAAAACTTCCTTAACCTAGGGAAGGAAACAGACACCCAACATGGAAGTGCAGAGAGGTCTAAATAAGATGAACCTAAAGGATGCAAATTTTGATACATAAGAATTAAAATATCAAAATTAAAGACAAGGAAGAATCTTAAAAGCAGCAAGAGGGGAGAACAAACAAAAAACTTGTTACATACAAGGGAATCCCCATAAAACTATAAGTACGTTTTTTTTTTTTATAGTAGGAACTTTTCAGGCTGGAAGGAAATGGCAGGATATAATCAAACTGCTGAAAGAAAGAAAGAAACAACAACAACAAAAAAACAACTTAAAACCAGGAATACTTTATATGGCAAGGTTGCCATTCACAAGGAGAGTTAGTTTTCCAGACAAAAGCTAAAGGAGTTCATCACCACTAAACAAGTCTCACAAGAATTGTTAAAGGGACATCTTTAAGCTGAAAAGAAAAGGTACTAATAGAAACATATATATCTCACTAGAAAATATAAATATACAGTAAAATTTAGAGTAGTCCAATGTAAAGGTGGTGGACTAATCACTTGCAAAGCAAGAAAGAAGGTTGAAAGACAAAAGTAAAAACACATAGTTACATTAGTTAAGGAACATATAAAAGGATGTAAAATGTGACATCAAAAACATGAAACATTGGAGGGGAGTAAAAATGTAGTACTTAAGTTTGAATGCATTCTAAAGTTATATAATGTACACTATTAAAAATATGTTGTTATATGTGGGCCATGTGGTAATTAGAAAGCAAAAGTCTATAATAGATGCACAAAAGATAAAGCAAAAAAATAAACATATCACTAAAGGAAATCACCAAATCATAAAGGAAGAGACCAAGAGAAGAAATGAACAGAAAAACTACAAAACATTGAGAAAAAAATTAACAAAAGGACAATATGTACATTCTTATTTTTGATTCCTACAAGTATAAATGGACTAAATTCACCAATCAAAACAGAGTGGGTGAATGAATTAAAAAATAAGAACCATCTGTAAGTTCCTTACAGGAGACTCACTTCAGATGTAAGGACACACAAGATGAAAGACAAGTGATGGAAAAAGATAATCCACATAAATGGAAATGAAAAGGAAGCCGAGATAGTTGTATCAGACAAAACAGATTTTAAAACAAGACGGTCCGAAAAGACAAAGGGCATTACATAACAGTGAAGAGTCAATCCAACAAATGGATGTATCACTTATAAATATTTATATATCCAACATAGGAACACCTTCTATAAAAATAACATACCTAAAGGGAGAGATAACAATACAGTAATAAAAGGGGACTTTCATATGTCACTTTAATCATGGATAGATCAGCCAGATAGAAAATCAGGAGGAAACATGGGCCTTGAATGACACATTACAGCAGATGGACTTTTCCCTCAAAAAGCTACAGATGCATATTCTTCTCAAGCATATATGTATCATTCTCTAAGATATATCCTGTTAGACCACAAGTCTTAAAAATGTAGGGAGACTGAAATCATATAAAGCATCCTTTTCAACCACACACACATGAAACTAGAGTCAATTACAAAATGCAAACTGGAAAATTCACAAATATATGGAGATTAAAAAAAGGCTACTGAACAACCGATGAGCAGAAATGAAAGAGACAAAAAAAAGAAATTATTAGTGAAACCAAGGGCTGATTCTTTGAAAATATAAGAATTGATAAACCTTTAGCCAGACTCATTAAGAAAAAATCAGATGCAAGTAAATCAGAAATAAAAGAGATCAACAGCACAGAAATACAACGAATTATGATACTATAATGAAAAATTATATATGCTAACAAATTGGACAGGGTAGATAAAATGAATAAATTTCTAGGAACACAGTATTCCAAAACTGAATTATGAAAAAATAGAAATTTGAAAATACCAATTACTACTGAAATGATTAGGCAATCAAAAGTCTTCCAATAGAAGCCCAGAACTGGATAGAGGCACAGAAAAATTTTACCAAACACTTGAAGAAGAGTTACTACCTATTCTATTCTAACTATTCTGAAAGAGCAGAAGAAGGAAATCTTCCAAATACATTCTCACTCTTAACGATAGAGAACAAACTGAAGATTGATGGAGGGAGGTCAGTGGGGGATGAGCTAAATTGGTCATGGGTATTAAGGAAGCCACTTGTAATGAGCACTGTGTGTTATACATAAGTGATAAATCACTAAATTCTACACCTGAAACCAATTTTACCATATAGGTTAACTAGAATTTAAATAAAACTTGGATTTATAGAATGTATTTTTTTTTCCTTTCCAACATTACCCTATTACCAAAACCAGACAAACACACTATAAGGAGAAAAAGAAGGAAAAAAAAGAGACGAAGAGGAAGAAAACTACAGACCAACATCCCTGATGAACATAGGTGCAAATATACTTAACAAAATATTAGCAAACCATACTCAGTAGTACATTAAAAGGATCATTCTTTCAGGACCTAAATGTGAGACCTGAAACCATGTAAATCCTAGAAGAGAACACAAGCAGTAATTTCTCAGACATTGGTCATGACAACAGTTTTCTAGAGAGGCATCTTGAGGCAAGGGAAACAAAAGCAAAATTAAACTATTGGGACAAAGCTGCTGCACAGCAAAGCAAACTATCAACAAAACTAAAAGATGACCTACTGAATGGAAGAAGTAATTTCAAATGTCATATCTGATAAAAGGTTAGTGTCCAAAATATATAAAGAACTTACACAATTCAACACATGAAAAACAAATAATCCAATCAAAAATGGGCAGAACACTTGAACAGACATTTTGCCAAAGAAGACACACAGATGGTGAACAGACACATGAACAGATGCTCAACATCTCTCATCATCAGGGAAATGCAAACCAAAACCACAATGAAATATTACCTCATACCTGTCAGAATGGCTTAAATAAAAAAAAACACAAGAAACAATAAGTGTTGGCTGTGGAGAAAAAGGAACCCTTGTGCACTGTTGGTGGGAATACAAACTGGTGTTGTCTCTGTGGATAACAGTATGGAGTTTCCTCAAAAAATTAAAAATAGAACTATCCTATGATCCAGTAATCACACTACTGAATACTTACCCAAAAAACTTGAAAATACTAATTCAAAAGGATGCTAACACCCCTATGTTCACTGCAGCATCATTTACAATAGTCAAATAATAGAAGCAACCCAAAAGTCCACTAGCAAATGAATGGATAAAGAAGACACAGTTTATGTGTATACACACACACACACACACACACACACACACACACACCCACCCCAGAATATTATTCAGCCATAAAAAATGAAATCTTGTCATTTGCAACAAAATAGATGGATCTAGATAATATAATGCTAAGTGAAATAAGCCAGAAAAAGACAAATACCATATAATTTCACACATATGTTGAATGTAAGAGACAAAACAAAGGAAAAAGAGACAAGCCAAGAAACAGACTCTTAACTGTAAAGAACAAATGGTTACCAGAGGGGAGGGTGGGTGGAGGGAATGAGTGTAGTAGGTGAAGAGGATTAAGATTACACTGGTTTCATTACATTTTTCACTATACTGTAAACCTGAAACTAATTAAAAAAAAATTATTTTAATTCCATGTGGTGTTAAAAGGGTCATTCACCACAATCAAGTGAGATTTATTCAGAGTTACAAGGATTCTTCAATATTCCCAAATAAATCACTGTGATATGTCACATTATCAAAATGAAGAACACAAATCGTATGATCATCTCAATAGATGCAGAAAAAGTTTTTGACAAAATTCAACATACTTTTATGATAAAAACTTACAACAAAGTGAGTTTAGAAGAAACATATCTCAACATAACAAAGGCCATATATGAAAAACCTACAGCTAACGTCATACCCAATGGTGAAAACGTGAGAACTTTCCCCCTAAGTTCAGGAACAAAACAAGGATGTCCACTCTCACTACTCTTATTAAACATAGTACTGAGAATCCTAGCCACAGCAATCAGACAACTGGTAAGAAAGAAGTAAAATTGTCACTATTTGCAGATGACATGATACTACACATAGAAACCCCTAAGACTCTACCAAAAAACTATTAGAATAAATGAATTCAAAAGTTTCAGGACATAAAATTAATACACAAATTGTTATTAGTGTATAAAAATACAACCAAAATACCAGCAAGATAAAAACAATTCTATTTACAATTGCACCAAAAATAATAAAATTCTTAGCAATAAACATAACCAAGGAAGTAAAAACAAATGGAAAGGCATACAATGCTCATGGATTAGAAGAGCAGATATTGTTAAAATGTCCATACTACCCAAAGTAGTCTACAGATGTAATGCAATACCTATCAAAATACTGACAGCATTTTTCACAGAACTAGAACAAATAACCCCCAAATTTGTATGGAACCACAAAAGACCCCAATAGTCAAAACAGTCTAGAAAAATAACAGAGGTATAACAATCCCAGATTTCCAGGTATACTACAAAGCTGTAGTAATCAAAACAGTATGATACTGGAACAAAAATAAACACATAGTTCAATGGAACAGAATAGAGAACCTCGAAATAAACCCATGGCTATATGGTCAATTAATCTACAACAAAAGGAGGAAGAATATACAATGGGGAAAAGAGAGTCTCTTCAATAAATGGTGCTGGGAAAACTGGACCATTTTCTTACACCATACATAAAAATAAACTTAAATAAATCTAAGATCTAAATGTGAGACCTGACACCATCATACTCCCAGAAGAAAATATATGCTATAATATCTTTGACATTGGTCTTAGCAACATTTTTCTAGATATGTCTTCTCAGGCAAGTGATTTGTTTCAGCAAAACTGAACTATTGAGATTCAACAAAATAAAAAGCTTTTGCACAGAATAGAAAGCAACTAGCAAAACCAAAGGGAACCTACTAATTAGGAGAAGTTATTTACAAATGATATCTTTAATAAGAGGTTAATATCCAAAATATTTAGAGAACTTATGCAGCTCCACACCAAAAAAAAAAAATGATTAAAAATGTGTAAATGACCTGATTAGACATTTTTCCAAAGAAAACATAGAGATGGCTGACACATGAAAAGATGCTCAACATCACAAGTCACCAGGGAAATGCAAATCAAAACCACAATGAGGTATCAGCTCACACCTATCAGAATGGCTAGAATCAAAAAGACAAGAAATAACAAGTGTGGGTGGGGATGTGGAAAGAAAGGAACTCTCCTGTATTATTGGTGGACTGTAAACTTGTACAGCCACTGTGGAATACTGAATGGACATCCCTAAAAAGTTAAAAATAAAAATGCCAGATGATCCAGTAATTCTACTACTGGACATTTACCCAAAGAAAAATAAAACACTAATTTGGAAAGATATATGCAGCCCTGTGTATTGCAGCATTATTTACAATAGTCGATATATGGAAGCAACCTAATTGTCTACTGACAGATGAAGTATAAGAAAGAAGTGATACACAACACACAGACACACACACACACACATACACACACAAGAATGTTATTTAGCTGTAAAAAAGATGAGCTCTTGCCATTTGTGATACAGAGAAAGACAAATACCATTTGTTTTCACTTACATGTGGAATCTAAAAAAAAAACCAAAAATGAACAAACAAAAAAGCAGGAACATACCCATAAAGGTAGAACAAAATGATGGTCGCCAGAAGGGAAAGGTTGAGGAGACAGGCAGGATATATGATGAGAGGAGAAAGAAAAAGTTGTGGAATGAATATGTCATTGGGATTAAAGGTACAGCATAGGGAATGTAGTCAACGATACTGTAATAGCATTGTATGTGACAGATGAGTCACTACATTGCGCACTTGAAATTAATGTAACATTGTTTGTCCACTATACTTCAATAAAATAAAAATAAATAAAACAGAGAACAAAACCATATAGGAAAGGAAGAGGGAAAGTACATAATGAATAAAATGATGGAATAAAACCTCAAATATGTATAATAAATGTAAATTACATAAAATTACTTAGTAAAACAAAAGTATTCCTATATTTGAAGAGAAAATTAATCCAAAATATGTGATCTTGTATTAATGAAAAGCTAGATCCATAACCCAGCTTTCCCAATTTTGAGCTATGTGTCCATAGGTTAAGATATTTTTACCTCTTTGAGTCTTTTCCTTTATCTTTCATTGGGGCTAATATAAGTACCTATGCCACTGGATTGTTCTGGAGATGAACTACTAATATTTGTACGGTACTTATAACAGTGACTATCTTATAACAATCATTATGGAGATTGCTAAATAAGTAAATTAATAGGATGATTTATAAATAAACTATGAGGCATACATATTCTGGAAAAGGCTATCTACAGTGATTGGAAAATTGTTAAAGATATACAGTGAGCAGATTGCAGTGTTGTATTACATCCTTTGAATGTCTCCAAGTACTAAAAACAAATACAAAAAAACATTTTAACAATGGCACCCTCTGGGTTTTGAGATTGGCAAATTTGGAGTAATTCACCTAAAACAATTCTCTTGGAATTATGTAAATTTTTCACAATGAGTAAGCATATTTTTTTTTAAATGTTCATTTATTTTTGAACTAGAGAGAAAGGGAGTGGGGAAGGGACAGAGAGAGAGAGAGGCAGGAGATCCAAAGCGGGCTCTGCACTGACAGCAGACAGCCCAATGTGGGGTTCAAACTCATGAACTAGGAGGTCATGACCTGAGCGAAAGTCAGCTGCTTAACCACCTGAGCCACCCAGGTGCCCCTAGGGATAGTTTTATACTAAATTTATGGAGGGAGGACCTAGAATCATCTGAGGAAATGGGAATAAAAACACCTTTTTTGTCCATATCTATTGCCTCTCCTTTCACATGTCTGCATGAACATAACCATGGCAAAATGACTTTGCTAAACCCCAACTTATATTTTATTCTGCTTAGTTGCCTTGCCAACTATGGAGATTTCAAAAGTGAGCTGGTGCAGATTGGTGCATCAGCATAGGGGATTTTCATAGTTTTTCTCTGCTCCTCACTTCCCAAAGTCTCACCTGCCCCCCCCCAACTGAACTCCTTAGCTTTCATTTCTGACCGCTAGCAATAGGCTGTACTTCTGTTTAGATCTTTGCCTTATTTTACAGTGTCTGCTGCCTCCATAAAGGAGATGGAAAAGAAGATAATAAACATTGTAGGCTCTGGGAACAAAGTGGTGGGTTTGAATCCTGGCTCCGCCACTGACTCGATGGGTACCTGAATACCCAGTTTTCCTCTGTCAAATATGAAGATAAAGGATGCTGCCGCCCTCAGACAGTGTTGAGAAGATTGAGTGGTATATAGCCATGTCTTTCTCTTTCTTTTTCTCCCTCAATACATTTTTCTTCCTCCTCCTCAGCAGTCATCGAGTTATAAAAATGCAAGAGTTCATTCATGTTCTGTAACAATCAGTACTATGTTTCACTGTGTTTAGTGGCTGTTTGAACAGACCTTACCGTAACTCTGAAAGAAATGAGAAATCTCTGTCTACATTCTTTGTTCCTCACTTGCAACGTTATCTGTGAAATGCAGATTTACAGACTTTGCCTTGAAGTTATCTTTCTTAATACAATGCCTCTATTCAACCTGTTTTAACTTAAATTACTTTATTAAGGCTATAACCTTAAATTCTACCCATTTATGTGTACCATAGATCTAGTTTTAAAGGATTAATCATTTATTTCTCCTGAATGTCGTAAGTTCTCCGACGTTTTTAAAATTTCGGGAAATGCAAGTAAAATGGAGGCTAAACTTTAATCCAATTTAACTAGATCAGACAAAAAAAATGTCTTTATTGGACTAATGTACAATGGTTTTCTCTGCAGGTAAACCACAAGAAAGAAGAAATCATCAGTTTTACTACTCCTATATCCAAAAATATTTATGGAGAATCTCAATTATCAGTGACCAATGCCTGGCAAATTCTATAATCTTTTGTTTCTTTATAATTAGAAGAAATTAAGTAGTGATGATACTAGGAATTATTATTATGATTAAACTAAATGATGCAATGAGAAATCACTCAACTTAGTGTCTGGGATATATCAAATGCCCAATAATTATTTAGTTTTCTCCTCCCAGAGAATTGGCCCACACAACGCATGCACATAAAACAGCCACCCTCTCTACAAGGTACAAGGCCAAATAAACAACATGGCAGTCCCCAAATAAGATAATTCTAGCCAGAAATCATTTGGGGGGAATACAAAACTGCAATGCCTCTTTCCTCTCAGTTCTGAGAAATGTAGCGTGGATAGGTCTATCTCCCATAGAGTGGCTTTTTTGGCCTTTGCTCTATCTTCCTGTTTGTCCAAACCCTATTTCCTGCCAATCCTATTTCACAATTGACATGATTCCAGGTGCTATAACTGCCAGTTCTACATCTTACCTGCTTCCCATCACAGGACTGTGAGGACAGTTTATGAAAGAGAAAGATCTTCACTGCCTGCTGTGGCAATGAGCCTGCCCCCGTGGTCACCTTGGCTTTCACTTTCTTTATGTTGGATCTGGCTCCACTTTTAGATTACCTGCCTTGGATTTGGAAGTAAAGCTTCTGATATTAATGCCATAAGCCTTACCTCCTAAATGACCCTGAGTATCCTTTCCATTATAGAAATGCTCATAGCATGAATGGCATTTAGCAGACATTCAATAAGCAAAAACTAATGACCAAGTACTATGCGAAGTATTAGGGACATAAAGATAACTAACCATGACTCCCTACCCTTCAAACCTTCAGCTAATAACTTTTAGCAATTTCCTTTCCTATTTTTGTTGTTATTCACATCCTGAAGAGAACGGAGATCCAGAATCAGAAACTCCACATCTCATTCGGCCAAATTGCTGTACCAGATTTCTTAGCATAAATGTTCAGAGGATATTGCTGGCAAAGAGTTTCAACAGGGTAGTAATAAAAATAACATCCAACATTTACTGCAAGTGTATTCAAAAGGGTTTTACATATATTAACTCATTTATTCCATATAATCATAGTGTGGTGCCATTATTCTGTTTTACTGATGAAATGGAAGCACAGAAAAAATGACCCAGGTCACATAGCTAGGAAATTAGAGCCATATTTTGAACTCAGCTCCATAGAACTGGAAAAAAATCACTCACATACACACGATTACTAGTAATAAATATAAATATACGTAGATATATTACTACACTAGTGGGATGCTAGAATATTACTATACTAGACTATTGAATCACTTCACTAGTATTCTGAGATTCAAGTGCTGCAAATTGAGTCATATACTACAGCCATTCCCATAAATATATATGGGTTTTAATTTCAATGAATCTTTAAATTATACAGTATAAACATTTCCTTGGTACATAACGGAAAGACCAATAACAGGCAAAGGTCAACACACAGCATACATCTACTACCCATCCCCTGGATTATTTTCTTGGATTTATGCATTTGGCGTCACAATTTGGAGATTACTATTCATTGCCTACTTATCTTCCTACTTACAGTTAAATTCAAATTTATCTAGTCAAATTCAAGACTTCATGCGAGAATGTGAATTTCTTAAAATACTTGATGGTACTGTCCACTTAGATACAATTTTCTAATTCTGTTATAATGAATTTTGTTGATGTCACCAATACTATATTTTAAGGTATATATATATATATATATATATCTCACCTAGTAAACTGGGAAGGAAAGAATTTCATAAAGTTCACAAGCATTGGAATAGAACACTCTCAGAAGATGATTATATTTAGTGCAGGGATTATTTCAAAATACCAGACACATACAAGCATAAAAAGCTTACTATAATTTGTACAGGTTTTTATATTTCCTTGCATGCTCTCATTTCTAGAAACTTATTATTACATTTAAATTGCTACAGAATAGAGTTCCTAAGTAGGAACAGCAATGCTTTTTTAGCAATTGTAGTTGTTCTGGTATCAATGTCAAGCTGTATAGGTTGCTTCTTACAGAGTTTTTCAGGGTTAACCAAGTAGTCCAAAATCTATGGCCTGACACATTCTATATATTAGCCCTTTCAGTATTTCACAGTGATTTGAATCCAAGCTAAATTGAGAGTCCTGAATTCCTGAACTTTAAAATAAGTCAGAGCTATCTAAACACTATTTTCTATAGTCTCTAGAAAATTCATAATGGCATCCCGCACCACCACCCCCGCCTCTTCTCGAAGCCCCAGTATCTATTATAAAGCCTTCTTTGCCTGGCTGATTTTGAACAAGTTAAAAACCTTATTGGGTGTAACAAATCTCATGTTCCTTGGACTTTTATCCGTATAATTAGAAATATGGCACTTCAAATGTAAAACATACCCAACATGTAATTGAGAATTTATGAAGTTATAGAAAATAAGGCTCTTTAAATATAAAAACATCTTGAGCAAATTAAGCCCCATCCTCACCTATATGTTGACTGCTGATTAACAGTAAATGCTAGAGAAATAATTGACAAACTTTAGGGTGTCTACAACAATCACTCAGGATACACAGAAATTCTTAATGTATGAGATGACCCTGACATAAGTGTTAAGACCCACATTTTAAAAAATGTTTGTTAGAAGGTTAGAATGTCCCTAGAAATTTTTAACCATCCAAAAAATATAGAACATACTAATAAAATCAAAAAAAGATAGTGGACACTAATATTAATTTTCTTTGGCAAAAAAGTACAGTGAACAGGAGTGTTTAAAGATACAATATTGTAAGGTGTGGCCAATTGTGGACATATGCTCTGTAAACTCATACTTGACAGAAAAGATTGCATATGAGGTTTGATTCTTGGTCCTTAAAATTTTACATACTGTTCTGACTTGTAAATATGTGATTAACTTTGTAACTTGTTATTATAGGAACAGTTTTCTTTAGACTTACTCTGAATGCTGGACAACATGGTTTTTAGTCCAGATGTTAGCTATAACTTGCTTATGTGGAATTATCATGGTGAATATTGGCAGAAATGTAGGTATTTTGCAACTTGCAATAAACTGGCTCACTTAGCAGTCAACTTTAGCTATAAGATTTGACAAGCTTGGACAATATTAAGTTTTAAATTATGTCTATAATTTGCATATAATTTATACAGCCTTATCAGTACAACTTTAAAGACTCTAGCCCACTGGCATCACAAACTAGTACATTAATTATTAGAATCTCGAGGAAGGAAATATGAAATCTAATATGGATTGTTTGTTGTTGCTTAAACTGAAAATTTATAGAGTATTTTATATTCTATAAATATTTTATATTCTAATAGGTAAGGCATGTGAAAGTGATTTAAAACATTATTTAAAATGCACTTTTTTCAAAATATATAATAAATTCTTTAATATTTGATTTAATAAGTGCTTGGTATGGCTGAATTCCCCTTTAATAAGATAATGAGCCTTTTCTGAACATGTTCTCCTATGTTCTCATAAAAAACACTCCTGAAGCATCTGCTGTAGACTTGATATCCAAGAGACTGTCCTTTACATCGAGTAATGAAAAGCCATCTGTCTCCGTTTATAATCATTAGAATTGTACTACCTAAAAATGAGACTGAAGATTTTCTTGGAATTAGAAAATATGACTTTCCAACTAATTTTTGGAATATAATATTGTCTCTTCTAAATGGAAGGATTTTTGGGAAAAAAAAAAACTATCTTAAATTTCTTTTAGCTCTTAATACCCCCCTTATACTTTCTTGGTCAAAATACTGGAAGAGTAACAAGGAAGGCGATACTATTGAAAAATAAATCCTGTCTTTATATAATAAGGTTAACAAAGGCTTATATTGAACATATTTTAAAACATCACTGCCCTTGTCTTATTGCTGAGTTTTGTAGTCCCACATCAGCAGACACAGATACATATTACAGAATATATTTACCTCTATAGAAGAAATAATAATGCATATTAAAGAGCTCCTATTTTGCAAAGACATCTAGTAATCCTAAAGATATGCCAAAGCAATAGTCAAATAAGAGTATACCTGGACAGTTGAGGTTAAAAATGCAGAACTCAAAGATGTTGCAGTTCGAGTGGAGGGAAAAAGAACTGGATGGTAGGACAAGTTTTATTCACTGGAGAGTAGGGGGGAATGAACTCTATAAAGTAGCTATCAAAATTAGACTTGACAAAGATACCTGAGCAATAGGAATCCAAGAGAACAAATGGTATAGCAAACTGCAGAGGTCAATTACCTGAATAGGATTTAAGGTTTAATCCGAAGATGGAGAATAACTGTGAAGTCCGTCTAGGGGAAGATGAAAACACAGAGGGGTAACTGAGTCTGGAGATCTGTCTACTGGCAGATGTTGGCAGGGCACAGTGAGGGAAAGGTCTAGCCTTTTAAGAGGCTAGAGAAGTGTTCTTGACTACTGTAAGATTGCCATTCTTTTGAACATGTATTTAAAATTGGGGGTTTTTTCCCCTTCATATAATTTGTCAGGTTATCTCTTTGTTGTTTTCAATTTGAAGTGTTGAGTTCTTTCTATAGTATTTCTATGTTAATTTATATGTATGGTAAATATCTTCTCCCTGTGGCTGGATTGACTTTTAACATGTTTATCATTAACATTATGAAATGTCCGGATTTCAATGTTAAAGTACTCAAATACTTTATGTTAATTTATATGTTAATTTATATGTATGGTAAATATCTTCTCCCTGTGGCTGGATTGACTTTTAACATGTTTATCATTAACATTATGAAATGTCCGGATTTCAATGTTAAAGTACTCAAATACATTGTTTCCTTAATGATTTATGCTATTTGATTCTAGCCTAAAGAGTCCTTCCCTGCCCTGCGTTGAGAAAGATTTTCTCCCATATTTTCTATAGTTTTCATGTTTTGCTATAAATATTTAGGTTAACTATGACTGCAATTGTTTTTATGCATGTATATCTGTCTATAATAAATCCAGTTTCATATTTTTAAATATTAATAATCAATTTTCCCAGAAAACTTACTGAATGATTTTACATTTCCCATAGGTTTGGAAAACCATCTCTATCAAAAATTAAAATCTTACTATTGGGTTTATTTTGAATTCCTTATTCCACTTCATTGTTTCTTTGTCTGCCTTCACTGTCTTAATCCCTTAGCTTTTCATCCTCATTTCCTTTCTCTTTACCTTCCCTGTATAGAGTTTCACATTTTAAAATAAATTCATATAGGGGCGCCTGGGTGGCTCAGTCGGTTAAGCGTCCAACTGTGGCTCAGGTCATAATCTCGGGGTTTGTGAGTTCGAGCATTGCATTGGGCTCTGTGCTGCTTGGTTTCTGTGCTCAGAACCTGGACCCTGCTTTGGATTCTGTGTCTCCTTCTCTCTTTGCCCCTCCCCCACTTGTGTTCTGTCTTTCTCTGTCTCTCAAAAATAAATAATTGTTAAAAAATAAAAATTAAAATATTAAAGTAAATTCATGTAAGTGTTCATTTTTTTAATTGCCACATAAATAGTATTTTATTGTTGATCCAAATGGGGTACACATAGCTTTTCTTTTTTTGATTTTTTAAATGTTTATTTATTTATTTTTTTGGCGGGGGGGAGGGCAGAGAGAGAGAGATACAAAATCTGAAGTGGGCTCCAGGCTCTGAGCTGTCAGTACAGAGTCCAGTGCTGGACTTGAACCCATGAACCACGAGATCATGACCTGAGCTGAAGTCAGATGCCCGACTGACTGAGCCACCCAGGTGCCCCTTTCCTTATTGGTTTTCTGTTTCTTAATTTGCATTTGTTAAATCTCTGGCTAATTTTGGATAGTCTCTAATCTCTCTGGAAATCTATCAAATGTTTATTATATTCTTTTTATTCATTTTTTTTTGTCTTAGAAACATCCTTTTTGTATTCTCTTGCAAAACTATGCCTGGTACTTTTTCTGTTCCCCACCCCCAGTGATGCAATTTAACAGTTATTGGTTTATTCTGATTATTAATTTCTTCCTTTCTTTTGGTAATTTTTATCTTTTCTAATAAATCATCTACTTCATATAAGCTTTTAAATTAATGGACATGAATCTGTCCATGTTGTTCTCTTTAGGTTTATTTAAATCTCTATTTTATCTATTTTAGTGCCACTTAAAAAAATCTTGTTACTTTACTGTTGAGTAAAGTTGGTTACTATTGTTGACTATTATTGGTTGACTATTACTTTACTTTTCGTTACTTTTGGTAAATTCCTTCTTATTTCTTTGTATTCCAGCATAAACACAGGGTTAAATGTGGGAACCAGAGCAGTGTGGACCGTCCTACCTAACTTGATTACATAGCCCCAACCCCCCCACCCCCCATGCTTCGGTAGATCTGCCCTTTCCAGTCATGCTTATCTCAGTCCTGGTGCAGCAGGCCCCTCCACCAGAAGACCAGCACAAACTCCCACTAATTCCACGTCTCTCAACCGACATATTTGCAGGTTCTTGGTTCTGGTGGCGGCAGCAGCAGGTCTCATTTCACAAACAGACCAGCCATGTACCTTGTTAAAATGTGCCCCACCCCTGCTGGGGACCAAACACTTCCCATAACAGACAATGAGAGCCTCTGTAGATGACTGGACAGAAAAGAAAAACAGCTAGACACAATAACAGAACACATGCAACACACATAGGAGATGCTGCTAAAAGCACCAGCCCTGGGGAACAGGGGGCATTGCACTGCAGGGCACTACAGGACCTCTTCTTTGTAAAGCCATTACCTTCAAGACCAGGATATGTAGTTCACTTTCCTAACACAGAGAAACAGACAAAGAGATTTAGATAAAATGAGGAAATAGAAGACTATGTCCCAAATGAAATAACAGAACAAAACAATGGCAAGAAACCTAAGCAAAATGGATATAAATAATATGCCTATAGAGAATTTAAAGTATTGAGTGTAAAGATACTCACTAGCCGTAAGAGAAGAGTGGAGGACATCAGAAGAACATTAACAAACAGATAAAAAAGAACCGGTCAGATATTAAGAACAGAATAAATGAAATTAAAAATACA
Source organism: Panthera tigris (assembly GCF_018350195.1). Lineage (NCBI taxonomy): Eukaryota > Metazoa > Chordata > Mammalia > Carnivora > Felidae > Panthera > Panthera tigris. Next base: position 87,596,622 of record NC_056663.1, read on the forward strand.
CTTGATGGAATAGATAGTAGGCAAGAGGAATCAGAGGAACAAAAAATGACCTAGAAGACAGAGTAATGGAAAGTAATCAGGCTAAACAGGTGATAGAACAAATATGCAAAACAAAAGTAGACTTAAGGAACTCAGTGACTTCATCAATGTTAATTCATACATAATGTTCATACACAATGTTAATTCAACATTATAGGGATCCCAGAAGAGAGAAAAGGGAGACAGAAAATTTATTTGAAGAAATAGTTGAAAACTTCCCTAATCTGGGGAAGGAAACAAATATCCATATCTAGGAGACACAGAGATCTAAATGTGAGACCTGAAACTATAAAAATTCTTTAATTTTTTTATTTTTTTTAAACATTTATTTATTTTTGAGACAGAGAGAGAGCATGAACAGGGGAGAGTCAGAGAGAGAGGGAGACACAGAATCTGAAACAGGCTCCAGGCTCTGAGCTGTCAGCACAGAGCCTGACGCGGGGCTCGAACTCACGGACCGCGAGATCATAACCTGAGCCGAAGTCAGACGCTTAACCAACTGAGCCACCCAGGCACCCCCTGAAACTGTAAAAATTCTAGAAGAAAGCACAGGCAGTAATGTCTCTTACATCATCAATAACAATTTTCTAGATGTCTCCTGAGGCAGGAAAATAAATGCAGAATTAAACTATTGGAACTATATCAAATGAAAGGCTTCTGTATAGTGAAGGAAAAAAAAAAAAACTAAGGAAAACTTGCTGAATAGAAGTTATTTGCCAATGACATGTCCAATAAAGTATTGGTATCCAAAATTTTTAAAAGACTCATACACAGCAACAACCATAAAACAAATAATCTGATTAAAAATGGGCAGAACACACTGTTATTCAACATAGTATTGGAAGTCTTAGCCTCTGCAATCAGACAACACAAAGAAATAAAAGGCATCCAAATCGGCCAAGAGGAGGTCAAACTTTCACTCTTTGCAGATGACATGATATTCTATATGGAAAACCCAAAAGATTCCACCAAAAATTGCTAGAACTGATTCATGAATTCAGCAAAGTTGCAGGATATAAAATCAATGCACAGAAATCGGTTGCATTCCTATACACCAACAATGAAGTGACACAGAAATCAAGGAATCGATCCCATTAACAGTTGCACAAAAAACCATAAAATACCTAGGAATAAATCTAACCAAAGAGGTGAAAAATCTATACACTGAAAACCATAGAATGCTTATGAAAGAAATTGAAGAAGACACAAAGAAATGGAAAAAGATTCCATGCTCCTGGATAGGAAGAACAAATATTGTTAAAATGTCAATACTACCCAAAGCAATCTATGTATTCAACATAATCCCTATCAAAGTAACACCAGCATTCTTCACAGAGCTATAACAAATAATCCGAAAATTTGTATGGAACCAGAAAAGACCCCGAATAGCCAAAGCGATCTTGAAAAAGAAAACCAAAGCAGGAAGCATCACAATCCCAGACTTCAAGTTATACTACAAAGCTGTAATCATCAAGACAGTATGGTACTGGCACAAGAACAGATGCTCAGATCAATGGAATAGAATAGAGAACCCAGAAATGGACCCACAAACATATGGGCAACTAATCTTTGACAAAGCAGGAAAGACTATCCAATGGAATAAAGATGGTCTCTTCAGCAAGTGGTGCTGGGAAAACTGGACAGCAACATGCAGAAGAATGAACCTGGACCACTTTCTTACACCATGCAGAAAAATAAACTCAAAGTGGATGAAAGACCTCAATGTAAGACAGGAAGCCATCAAAATCCTTGAGGAGAAAGCAGGCAAAAACCTCTTTGATCTTGTCGGCAGCAATTTCTTACTCAACACATCTCCAGAGGCAAGGGAAACAAAAGCAAAAATGAACTACTGGAACCTCATGAAAATAAAAAGCTTCTGCACAGAGAAGGAAACAATCAGCAAAACTGAAAAGCAACCAACAGAATGGGAAAAGATATTTGCAAACGGCATATTGGATAAAGGGTTAGTATCCAAAATCTATAAAGAACTCCTCAAACTCAACTCTCAAAAAACAAATAATCCAGTGAAGAAATGGGCAAAAGACATGAATAGACACTTCTCCAAGGAAGACATCCAGATGGCCAACCGACACATGAAAAAATGCTCAACATCACTCATCATCAGGGAAATACAAATCAAAACCACAATGAGATACCACCTTACACCTGTCAGAATGGCTAACATTAACAACTCAGGCAACAACAGATGTTGGCGAGGATGCAGAGAAAGAGGATCTCTTTTGCATTGTTGGTGGGAATGCAAGCTGGTGCAGCCACTCTGGAAAACATTATGGAGGTTTCTCAAAAAAACTGAAGATAGAACTACCCTATGACCCAGCAATTGCACTGCTAGGCATTTATCCAAGGGATACAGGTGTGCTGTTTCGAAGGGACACATGCATCCCCATGTTTATAGCAGCACTATCAACAATAACCAAAGTATGGAAAGAGCCCAAATGTCCCTCGATGGATGAATGGATAAAGAAGAGGTGGTATATCTATACAATGAAGTATTATTTGGCAATCAAAAAGAATGAAATCTTGCCATTTGCAACTATGTGGATGGAACTGGAGGGTATTATGCTAAGTGAAATTAGGCAGAGAAAGACAAAAAACACATGACTTCACTCATATGAGGACTTTGAGACAAAGCAGATGAACACCAGGGAAGAGAAGCAAGTATAATATAAAAACAGGGAGGGAGACAAAACAAAAGAGACTCATAAATATGGAGAACAGACTGAGGGTTGCTGGAGGGGTTGTGGGAGGGGGGATGGGCTAAATGGATAAGGGGCATTAAGGAATCTACTCCTGAAATCATTGCTTCACTATATACTAACTAATTTGGATGTAAATTTTAAAAAATAAAAAATAAAGTTAGAAAACAAAAACAAACAAAAAAATGGGCAGAACATGGACAGACATTTCTCCAGAGAAGACATACAGTTGGCCATTAGATACATGAAAAGATGCTCAACATCACTCATCATCAGGGAAATCCAAATCAAAACTACAGTGATCATCTCATACCTGTCAGAATGGCTAAAATCAAAAGCACAAGAAACAACAAATGTTGACAAGGATGTGGAGAAAGGGGAACCCTCATACACAGTTGGTGAGAATGCAAACTGGTGCAGTCACTGTGGAAAACAGCATGGAGTTTTCTCAAACAATTAAAAATATGTTCCAGTAATTGTACTACTGTGTATTTATCCCCAAAATACAAAAACACGAATTCAAATGGATACATTTACCCCTATGTTTATTGCAGCATTATTTACAAGAGCCAAACAATGGAAGCAGCCCAATATCCATTGACAGATGAATGGATAAAGAAGTGATATATATTAAAAGGGTTATTATTCAGCCATAAAGAAGAATGAAATCTTGCCATTCGCAACAACAGGGATGGAGCTAGTGAGTATAAAGCTAAGTGAAATAAGTCAGAGAAAGACAAATATTATATGGTTTCACTCATATGTGGAATTCAAGAAACAAAAAAATGAGCAAAGGTAAAAAGAGAGAAAGAGAAACAAAAACCAAGAATCAGACTCTTAACCATAAAGAACAAAAGTGATGGTTAACAGAGGGGTGGTGGATGGGGGGAAGGGTGAAATAGGTGATGGGGTTTAAAGAGTACATTAATCATCATAGGCACTAAACAATGCACGGAATTGTTGAATCACTATATGGTACACCTGAAACTAATATAACACTGTATGTTAATTATACTGGAATTATAACTAAAAGCTTAATAAAAAAGATCTATAAGAGAATATATTTTTAGGTAAAATTAGACTTCAGAAAAAAGTAAGAGATTTCGAGGTAATTTTTCCTGCAAGGAACAGGACAGAACATGAAAATGAACAGAAAAGGGATATTTGTTTTTAATGTCAAGTAAATATGTCCTTTAAAAAATATATACATAGCTTATTTGATCAAAACCTAGAACATTTCATTTACTTTTCCACCAGGTCTTTCACTAAGATGGAAGTTTCACTGTCATCATGATAGGTCTGTTATTTCCTACTCTATGTACATTGGAAATAAATCTATCCATACCAAAATCCATTCCTTCCATTTTAATGTCTTTGAAGTGTTTATTAGTATCTCAGAAATTGATATGCCATATCTTCAATTTGTATTAGATTTCAGTGAGAACTCCATCACTTGACTTTGAAGTAGACTCTTATTTTCCAAACACTGACTCTCAAGCTATCTGGCAAGTCTATAGTGAACCACTGTTACCTTGATTTTCCCTCTGAAACATTTTTTGACTCCCTGTTCTAGGTCTCGCTCTACACACATGTGTGCATACACAATATCCTAAGTGATATAATACTTAACTCAAGAATCCTCTCAATCCTCTCTAATTTCTTTAAATCATTCATTAAAAATCAAATAAATCTCTGACACTCCCTGGTAGTACTCAATGTGTGCACTTCATACCACACAACCATCTTCCAAAGTCCTCAACAGAGTCACAGCAGTCCACTGGTTTCATCAAGTCAGAGTATTAAAAAAATTTTTTTAATGTTTATTTATTTTAGAGAGAGAGAGAGCGAGCGCGAGAGTGAGCGAGACACAGAATCTGAAGCAGGCTCCAGGCTCTGAGATCATGACCCAAGTCAGACACTTAACTGAATGAGCCACCCAGGCGCCCCATGTCAGAATATTTTTAAAGAACTATACGCATGAAACAAGGCATTTTGTAGTGCTTTCCGTAGAGCCAATGGGTACCGAGAGCTGACTCCTGAGGACCAAGAGGATTTATGTGCCATGTCTTTATGAAGGGGCAGAACTGGTCCAACCAGTCAAGCACTACCATGGTTGCCTTAGAAGTGGAACTCTATGTCTAGGAACTTCCTTAGAGTCTTTTAAAAGAGGCACAGGGACTCTTCCAGATAGAGCCAGTATTTTCTACTTGCCACAAGGAGGTCATCAAAGGCCAGACAGAATTAGCTAAAGATAGTAACAATTAACAGAAGGTTCAGACACCAGACTCCTCTGCTCTAAAGTGGTAGAGTGGGAAGAAGAGTAAAGGGCAGAACAGGCTAGCTTGCACAAACCTGAATGGTGCTTACAAGAGGCAGACAAGTAGGTATGGGGCAGATGATCAGACTCTTAATCACAATATCATAAACACTTTATAAACTCTGGGTTATATGCCAAATATAATGCATTAGTATTTAAATATGTACTATTTAGCATTCCTCTAGATACTTAATTTGATATAGATAAATTAAATGGTTCAAATGGTTTCCTGGAATTGGGATATCAAAACAAAGCACTAGCTTTTGAGCTTTCTCTATCAAGAATTGGGCATATTCCTAGAATATAGTCCTATAGTCATAGTCAATACACTTCCTACCCAACCCTTCAGGCATTTACAGAAGGATTCTTTTTTTTTTTAATGTTTATTTTATTTTTGAGACAGAGAGAGACAGAGCATGAATGGGGGAGGGGCAGAGAGAGAGGGAGACACAGAATCGGAAGCAGGCTCCAGGCTCTGAGCCATCAGCCCAGAGCCCGACTCGGGGCTTGAACTCACGAACCGTGAGATCGTGACCTGAGCTGAAGTCAGACGCTCAACCGACTGAGCCACCCAGGCGCCCCCAGAAGGATTCTTTTTGTGAAAACACACATACACACAACCCAACAGTAGGTTAGTCTGCTTTAGAAATGAAGGAATAGAGGAAAAGACAAAAATGAAGGGAGGTAAAGAGGGGAAACGAAAGGATCAATAGAACATAAGTTGATGGCGATATGGATTGTAAGAGAAAGCAATGGAGTTATCTAAATGTCTGCATGTAGTTTAGTTTGCCAAGGTAAAATCCCAATTAAGAAAATTGACAGGGTTGATATAAATAGTAATTGACTCCAAAACTACCAAAGTTTCTTTATGCCATTACTTCTGTTGTGAATATTAGAAGTCTCTAATCTCCTGTTGAAGTTAGATTAAACTTCATTTGCCATCCCCTAAATGCAGAGAAATTGCTTCTGTTCCCAGACCATTATGGATTAGATCACATAAGCACATTTTATATCCAATACTGATGATTAAGCCATCGTGGTAAAAGAATCTATCTGCTCCAAAGTCAGAAATAATGATAAAATATAAAGCCCAGCTATAAATATGGTAAACATCAAAATAGGAGAAAACTTTTTGTTGAAAAAACATTTGAAAAAGAATATAGCAATCCACTTTTGCTATAGACATATGTGTTACACAAAGCAGCTGTTTTTTATGGAACACTTCATTTCTACCAATGCTATCTTCCTAATCCAGCTCATCTGTGGATATTAAGTGCCTAAAACTTGCTTTATTTCCTCAGTATTTCACAGTCTTCCTTTAATTTAACAATGTCTGTGGTGTGTTTCGGAAAAAATAACTTCACAAGGCTCAAATTTGATGATTGCTGAGTTTTTCCCCTGGGATAACTAATCAATTGTTTAACTTTTATCAGAAGTGGTAATGACAAAGTTGTTATGATCCACCGTTAAAATTATCAAAAAAGGAAGAAAAATTAACAGCTCAAAGTTCAACTAAGCTTTGGTGAATTTCTCTTGAAAGCAACATCTATTACTTTTATTGATAAATAATGTGTTCTACATGTAAATGCTATATAATCCATTTCCATGCCTCACTTGATTCAAGTGCTCAACTCCCTAATTAGGCATCTGTTAGACAATGAAACTTTGTTTTCCTGCACATAATATCGGTCTCTTCACTAATGTAGCTTGAATAATAACAGCTTCTTTCTCAAGAGATTAATTTGATGACTAAAGTGTCAGGAACAAAGATTCAACATTTACATTATATTAATTGATAGGGTGTGAATATTGTTATTCCACAAAGCCACATATTTTTAAATAATAGAAACCAAAACTTGACAATTTTCAACACAGGAAATACTGCATTAGCAACATCAATGACATATGAATATGGTTTCCATGACTGTTTCATATGCTATTATTTTCAAATAGACCAATGACACATCATTCTTCTGTACTTCGTAAGTATGGATATACATAGCCAGCATTTTCATCTGTATTCTTAGAAGAGGACATCTTCTCCAATGGAAAATTCACAATGTACAAAAATAGTTGTTGATACTTGGTCATTAGTTTTACAAAAGAAAGTTGCGTTCAAGGAAAACTACCAAATGAAAAGTGCAGAGTTATATATCATGTGGAACTCTTGGATGTCATGGCAGTGAGTTAGGACAAGAAGCAGAATGCAGGCAACAATCAATCCTATTCACTTACTGTTTATAGTGTAAAGAGAGGCAAAAGTAGATGCCAGCTCCCCATTGTCCCGTTTCTCCACACAGAACAGCAAGGCAAGGGTTAGATACATGAGTGCAGTCGGGCCATTGTCTAACAGACAAGGAGCCCCAGACAGAAGCCCCTGACTTTTTGTGGTCCTGAGGGGCTTGGGGAAAAGTAAAGGGAATGGTCAAGAGTGATCAAGTACTGAGCCAGGTTGGAGAAAAGTGACTTCGTCAAGGTCCCCTACATAGAAGGTCTTAGCAGAGATGCCTGAAAAGTGCCTCTGCCGGTTCCTCTGAAAAAGAGGCTTCTGAATGGAGCTGCCTAGGGTAGGGATACAGATATGTGCATGGGCGTGGCTAGTCTGAGGGCCTCCAGTCCCTAACTGCAACTCCCTCCAGAACACTAATGCACAGGCTGTGCACCAAGTCTAGTCTGAGGGTAGCTTTCCCCACGAGGCCTGCACAGCAATGCCTGTGGAATTGCCTATGGTCAGGCCTGAAAGGTCATGTAGGGAATTCTGGCCTGGAGCCAAGCTGGATTCTCAAACCGATAGTGTCAGATTCAACAAATATGTCCTATACTTCTGAAGACCTGTAGCCTTCGCAAATGGCATGGGAGAAATTGTGCTGTTTTTCATCATTGAAATTAAAGTGCAATGCTCAATTCAAATATCCTACTCTATAAAAATGCCTTTCTCTTTATATACCGTTGAATTTGGTAGAAGTAGAATAAAGTGTTACGTAGCTCTAATTTCAGTGTTCATAGGATGCCGGACCTCAGATGCTATGGCGTGTGACATTTGTAATGTAGATGAAATCCTATCTCATCTCAGCCCGTGAATGACTGTTTCTTAGGTTGGAATATATTACAGGAATAGGTACAGCTTCTCTGAAAGAAAAGCAGTATTAAGATGTAGCATGGTGAAGCAAAAAATATTGGCTACAATGATGCAGTTATCCACGATAATGAGGAAATAATGAGAAAAGAAGAATTATTGTGGAGCTGGAAACCTTGGAAATTAATAGTTAAATAGTTATTCATTAAAGCGAACTGTATATGAAATGTAATAAAGATGAAAATTTTACTGAAGTAATTTTCTCTTCATTATGGAAACGTTTCTGACAATATTGAAGAGCAATGTAAAGGCAAAAACAATCCTGTTTTGCTTTAAAGAATTGTTTGAAAAAGTAATGGATAAATAGAGAAATTATACTAGCTGCAAATCCAAAGACTTATTTCCTTACCAAGAAATCACAGCATTTAATCAAATACAACTTCCATCTCATTTTTAAATTAGTTTTTTTTAAGGCAAAAAGAAATATATGAATTATATAGAATGGTAGGACAAGAAATAAAAAGGGAATTTAACTTAGTTATATTATAAATAATATGTTTTTAATACATATTTATAGCGGGGTGCCTGGGTGGCTCAGTCAGTTAAGCATCCAACTTTGGCTCAGGTCATGATCTCACGGTTTGTGAGTTTGAGCCCCGCATAGGGCTCTGTGCCGACAGCTCACAGCCTGGAACTTGTTTCGGATTCTGTGTCTCCCTCTCTCTCTGCCCCTCCCCCCACTCATGCTCTGTCTCTGTCAAAAATAAAATAAACATTAAAAAATTAATACATATTTATAGTATGTACTATAGAAATGTACATTATGAATATGTTATAGATTATAAATTATATATCCTACACATTTACATAGGTCCTAATCTTTGAAAAGTATCATTTATCAAGTTTTTAAACATTTTTTTCATCTTTATTTTTGAGAGAGAAAGAAAGAGTGACAGCAAAGGAGGGGTAGAGAGAGAGGGAGACAGAGGATCTGAAATGGGCTCTGCGCTGACAGCAGAGAGCCTGATATGGGGCTGGAACTCAAATTATGGGATCATGACCTGAACCAAAGTCTGATGCTTTAATGGAGTGAGCCATCCAGGTGCTCCTATTTATCATTTTTTAATTGAACAATTATTTTGCGTCCTAAGTTTTTATTAGTTTTAAGTCATTGTTTCTTCTGACTTCAGATATGAATAGAATCTGAGCAAAGAAATGAAAGTAATAACCACAAAAATATACACACGTGCACAACACACGAGAGGATGTGATACACATTATCTTACAGTTCCTTTTACAAAATCGCATGACTTATTGAGAGCATCTAGAACCTAGAAAGTAGGTACGTCTAAGTGCTATTTCCCACTTATCACTGGTTTGCCACCTGGCTTGTGAGTGACATAAGACACTGACGAACAATCACGACAAACTTTCCAACCTAATGGATCTACTGTGAGTAGCACAAATAAAAAATACAAATGACTTGGGAATTATGTAAGAATGTTTAATCTAATCTTTAAAATAATAACACACTTTGCAGAAAACTGAACCATCAAAACAATATTTGTTTCCTAATTAGAGCTGAAAAATCATAATATTATACACAAAACAATATAAACAGAATTCAAATGTCCTTGTGCTGTTACAGGTTACATTTCTTTACATTTCTCTTCTCCAAGTAATGTGATGGTGCTGTGTAAGATCGTCAACATTCATATCCTTAAATAAGTTCCTTCACACTTTATTTATCAAGTAGTTTTATTACTTACGGTCCTGTGATTTCAACAATCATAAATATTACAAAAAAGTGTGACAATAATTTAATGTCATATAGAATCGAATGTTTTTCTTTCAAATATATGTTCCTACATGATCATTTAAATTACAATGAACACATAAAATTAGAGTTGTATTCAATAAAACTAAATAAATATTGTCTTATCAAACTCAATACGGATGCTCAAAGACTTTATATATAACAAACCAAATCATATTTTTGTCCTGATTCCTGTATCTATTGCAGTTAAACATCAATCATGTTAAAATGAAATGGACATTGCTGAAAACTTTCTTGTTGTTTTTCTGCTAGCACATTTTTGGTTTCCTAAACAGGCAAATAGCATAGTGAATTGCAAGGATCTTCTTAATGCTAAATCAAAGACCATTTCTTTTCAGTACCAAATTATTTTGGATATTTGAGTTGGAAACTCCAGATAAGCCAGCAGAGTTCCAAAAATAATTGATAAAGCAAAATTCAATTAGTCAGATTTATCTCAGCTACTTCTTCCTTGCAGCTTAATCAAATTTGTGAAACTTTTTAATTTTGGGTGAGTCGTAATGCTACAAAATACTTTAAGAATACAAAGACTGAATCGGGATTCTGATATGGAAACTGAAGCTACGTTTAGTAGTTTTACTTCTACAAAATAGTGTGACTAATTGAGCTACTTTGCTAAGACTATACCTATTTCTGCTTCATCTATTCTGTGTCCTAAAAGCATGAGAAGCCCTGTGCTAAAGAAAAAAAAAAAAAAAAGGATTCAGTAGTCAAATGATAATACCATCATGTCTTTATATTTTTGTCTTTTCTGGAGATTTTCACTTTGACCCAAAAGTACACAGATGATTACAAGTTGATCTCCAATTATGTAGATTTAAGTAACATATATTTGTATATGCCTTCAGTATAGCTATGGTCAATCTTTTTCTGTTATCCTGACATAGAATTCCAGGCTTGAAAATTTATGCAGAGTAATTCTAGCTTTGGTTGTATGGTGAAATAGATAATATGTCTTCAATTCCTAACCCTGACCTTTAAAAACTAACCCTGCTAGAAATACGGGATGAAGTTTAAGAAACATTCTTACAGGGGAAAACGGAAGTCACCAAGCAAAATAGGCAAAACACAACTTCTATGTAGATTACAAGAAAATGAGCTGGCATTGGGTCTGTGGAGACGTCTTATTGTTCATTGTAACCTAATCGAAGATTTAGTACTGAGATTCCCAGGTAGAGCTGAGACCCTCAGATACTCCATTCTGAGGTTGCCCAGAGAAAATCGGCCTAGTTGCATGTGGGGATGACGAGGAAGATAGTGTGCCTATCTAGATTCTGACTGGAGAAACAGATCTTATAATTCAAAGCAATGGATCTTCATCCACTGATTTTTTGGTTCAGTTTGTATTAACCAAATGGTTTTGGAAACCCTACAGTAAGAAACCTGAAACAGGCATTGGCTCAAAAGACAGAGCTAGGCTTGGGGAACTAGGAAGAAGCAAATGGTAAAATCTCTCCAATCATACAGGATCCCTATAAATAAAACCCTGGGAAGGTGAGCTCACAATTCAAAGTTTCAAAGCACTCAAACAAAAATGTCCCCTAGAAGAGAGTCACAGCTGTGACAAACTGTAAGAGTAGAACCTCAGAACATTAGCTAATAAAGTCAACTGTGGACATGAAAATGGGTGTTTAAAATAATTAAAAACAATATAAAATTGAAACTATAAGAAATAAAAATCAAAATTAAATAAGAATGGGAATATTTGAAAAACAACTAAATATAAATTTCAGAAATGAAAAATTAGCATTGGAATTAACATTTTAACAAGTCAAATTATCAGAAACAGGTGAATAGAAGATTTGTGACCTGGAAGCTAGATAATAACAATGCCTATTGAGTGCTTAGCCTACAAAAAAAAAAAAAAAAAATTTGTATACTATTTTTTTAATGTTGTTTGCTATTAACTTTATTACTGTGAGAATATTCATTATTATATTCGGGCTGGCTGGGAATTGTTAGTGACAAGCAGACTGGTTCTGTCATCGGTGCCATCAACCAGTCTGCTGCTTTGCCTCTGAGGAAATTATTCAGAATTTAGTGTAGAGTAATAACTAGATTATCGATATGGAGATTATAAAATGTGGAGGATGAAATGTAAAGGATATGTGTCGAATATGTGTCTCTAATCACTCTACCTTAACACTCTTCGGAGATGCACACACTACTGGATTTCTCTAGCTTCT